>NW_009630579.1:39418-46863 GCF_000690535.1 Cariama cristata
CTGGGAGACATCCTATCATCATGTATATCTCCCTGGATGGAAACCCCACTGTTTGTGGTATTTTCTGCCCTTTCCAACCCTGTGAGGCATCTCTTAATTTGATAACTGAAATCTCTGAGACCTTCCTGTATGCTGCGTACACTGCTGCATTTATTTTAAGATAGCAGGATAGCATAATCAACTGCGTACACTGCTGCACTTATTTTAAGATAGCAGGATAGCATAATCAGATCTGATTAAGGGCCATTTCATTCACTGATATCTTCCATGGGATCTAGAGAAGAGGAATCAGCTCAACTATAGGAAGCCATTTCATTCATTGATATCTTCCATGGGATATAGAGAAGAGGAATCAGCTCAACTATAGGAATGAATTGGAAGTGGTTAGAAGGGTCCCCATTAAGGCAGCCATCCCTCTTGGTCACTCACGTGCCCTTTACACCTAGACTTTGTCTGGAAGGTAATGCACATTTGGCATTTTACATATCACCGTGTAGTCTCATTGCCCTCTAACCTGGCTGTCTCTCTGCATTCCATCACTGCTCTTGCTGCTTCTTACCCTTTCCTGCCTCAAGGTTTCTACAATAGTTTTCTTCATAGGTAAAAAATATTGGCTTCCAGAAATCACTTGCATTTAGTCTATAATATAGCAGAGATAAATTATTGTGACCATTACAAAAGATCTCTTGGCCCCTTCTGTAGGATGTTCACTGTGTTTAGCTCATGGAATATTTGCTCTTTTGTGTCCTTGGTGATAGTTCATTGGCAAGTGACTTAGTGACAAAGACCCTCCAACCAAAGACAAGTTGCTGATAAGGGGATTAAAGCGAACATGGTCTCTCAGGCCCGTTTATTCTGTCAGTGCTTGGACTTGGTTAGTTGCTCAGGTGCTTCTTGTGTATTCCCAGTCCCTGAGGTAAAACTGTCTCCGGACCTCCTCTTATCCTTTGATGCACAGTGTAAGCTGAATTCGTGCTGGTGGGTATCCTAGATACCCGTCTTTTTGGAGTTGATGAGATGGAAAGTAAACAAACCTATCGGGGACTTGGCATTTTCCAAAGAGAAATTTTTCTCCTCTGAACTGAAATGTTGCCATCAACTTAAAATAAAATACTCCCTTGTGTTCTGTTTAAGGTTCAGGATAGGGGAGCAGCTAGTTGGTAACCCACAAACCAAATCACACTGAAATCCAATGCACTTCAGCAGTTTGTTCTGCCAATAGCAAGAATTTGGAGAGTCCCTTCTCAATCCATTGGACTGGTTCTGATGTGACCCACAGCTCAGAGTGACCCAACCCTCTGACCCACGTGCAGCCGTGTAAAGATGCTATGGTTTTAGCTTGTGATCCCACAAGGAAAGAGCTCTTTGCACCCTGTAATTTGGGGCAGTTCCTTTATCTGCTGTCTTGCAAATCTGGATCACAGTATTTTGAGGGATCAGCTTTGTCCAGCAGAGGTTCAAGTACCAGGTACCTGGGAAGTGATCATCTCATAGGAGACAATATCTGAAATGGTTGTTGCTGGCAGTTTTGTTGGCTCACCCAGCGCTGAATCAGCAGGTTCAATGATTTGGTTGCAGTGCTATCTGTCACTTTCTAAATATGACTTTTGTAAATGAAGGTGGAGGTATATTAATGGAGCCAAGTGTTCTTCCTGGTTGGAAAGTAAATAAAAGTCTGATGGGATGGGTTTACCAATATCTGCAAGGTCAAGTTAATTTATTTTTTGAGTCAAAAGAGTGAAAAAATATATAGATATGAGAAATAAACTTTCCAGATATGTACTTGTATTCTGGTTTTGTTCGTTTTGTGAAAAAAAAAAAAGCATGCTTTCTTTTTCCTTTATATATTTGAACACTGTTTTCCTTTTTTTTCTTCTGGGGAAATAAAAATGTGGAAGGAAGCTGAACTGAAAGAGAGTTAGATAAAACTGCCAATAATCCTAAGATGGAAAATAGAGAATTGAATGTTTGTGGTTTTCAGAAACTGAAATGACATGCTGACAGTTTAAGTGAAACAAAAATCCTCAAACCTCTTATTTAGGCACTTTTAAATAGGAAATTGTTTATTAAAATAAAAGTGAAAATTATAAAGTCTGAAGAAAAATACTTATTTTTTAATAAAGAGATATTTATACATTTGCATATATATTTATGGGCATACACTTTATGGACATACACTTTTAGACATACGTATATGGACAGAGTGGAGGACTCAGAAGCACATGGAGTATTTAATTTGGTCCCCTCTAAGATGAGGAATAATGCTGCATTTTCACATGTTCTATTGTAGCATGCTATAGCTATGTGTTTGGTTTTTATTCATAAACTTAAAGTTTATGGGAACTTGTAAACTTGTAGACCTTCTGTTTTCCATAGGAATGAATGCGATTTGAGCATCTACATCTCTGAGCAAGATCTGATTATGTCATGCGTTTGCTCAGTATTTCTGTTACAACAATCATCGGTGAAACAGTTAACAACATTGAAATATAAATTGCCATCCTTGAGGCTCCAGAGTTAACACCTTTCTGTTACCAGCTCACTGTGGTTTCACAGTTAACACCTCACCTCTTTCTGTAGAAGACAACACTTTACACAACAGCTTGTGGTCTGGCAAAAATACTACAGAGTTTATCATAGGCAAGTCTGAGTTTCATGCATTTAAAACAGTAGCTAAAAAATTCGTTGCCAAAGATAGATCAGGCCCCGTTCTATACCATTATTGCCATATGTTAAGAAGGACTTAATGTGCATAAAAGGCAAAAGTACAAAATTATTTTAGGCTGCATACTGCAGGAATATGTCTTCCCTTTCTAGAGGTTTTGCTCAAAATTGTTTTCTTCTCTTTTGGGCCTTGATGATGGAAGTACACAGGCAAGTTGCTGGGATGGCAAGGGCTTAGGTCTCCCATGGGCAGACCTGGTGAGGGATTAAGCCCATATGATATTAGGAAGAAGGCTGATGGTAAAATGAGTACAGAATAAGTGGATGTTAGCTTTTAGTTGCAATGTTTTCGCCATGAATGTAGTCCAAAGATACTGCAGACCTGTTCCCATACTGGGAAAGAAAATGCTTATTTCAGTTTCAGAAAGGAGATTTTTAGCAAATCATTGCTGCAGAGTGAAAATTTAGTTTGACAGTGTCAGGATAATTATACACAATTTGGTTTTGTTCAAATATGTTAAGCACTATTGTTTCTTTTCGGTGTTAAGGATTGACTTGAGTGCTAGGTTGAAGCAGTTCTCCTTAATTGCTTTAATCCTTGGCCTTAAGAAAATTAATACTTTAAATTTACACTTGTTAAGTACACTGCTAACGAAGAAAAGGCTTTAGCAATCTTTGGCAGACCAAAACTATATGTAAAAAAAGAGAAAGTGAAGAGAAAAAAGAGAGAAGGAGAAGCTAATCACCAAACCATTCTGTTAATGCTTATTTTAATCATCCTGCCTGCCCTTCCTGGCAGACAGAGCCGTTAGACTGCAGAGGCAGGAGGCGGGCTATCACCGTCAAATGGCGCTGATGTTGAGAATTGGGCCCAGGAGTACAATTTGACTTGTCAGTTTATATAGACATAAAGCTTCATTGTTGTGCACAGACACAACTGGCTTTTTAAAAGGCTATTTCCCTCCTGATGATGTGAGAATCTGCTCCCCTCTCTCCTACTCTTCTCCAGCCCTCAAATTTATTAGATAGTGTTTATAACTCTGCACAGGGTTTACTCTGCAGGTGCAGGTGGGCTTCATCAGCGCCACAAACAGACCCCAGCCACCACACTTCCCAGCTTTGAACCAGAAGGTACCCACCAGGGTGGGGGGAGTGAAGAGCTTTAACTCCCACACTGGGTGATATCTCATTGCAGGGAGCTTTAAAATGCCCGTATCACTGCCAAGTCTTCAGAATTGTTAATTCTCTGAGGAATTAAGTATGTGTTTTAAAACACACAGGATGCTCAGGAGAGGAGCTAATAGTGTTTCCTTGGGGGGCAAAAATGAAACATCTCCAAAATTTAATTTATTACTGGAAACATATGATCTGTTTTCAAAAACAGCTTGTGTTGCTATTTTCCATGTATAGGAAACTTCTATCTTTCTGACAACCAACTTGTGCGCTGACAACTTCTTTTGGCTGAAAATGCCTCCCCATGTTGCAGGGAGCCACTGAAAGGGTTTCAGGTAGTGCAGTGCAGCATTTTCCCCCAAATTTCAGCTTTCGCATTCTGCAAAATGGAGAAAGGGTTTATTGATGCCCACATTGAGCAGTGGCATTTACTTCTTCAAGAAAACACAAGCTTCAAAATCCCACTTGACGGAGTTGCAACCTAATTACAGCTATCCAAGCGCGGGTATTCCAATAATGAGGGAAAGCAGGGAAATAAGGCAGCCTTTATCCCACATTGCCTGGACGGTTGCAGCATTGTGTACGGGGCTGGAAAAGAACCTCTTCCTGCATTTAGTTGCAAAAACTCATCATAAGTTTGTGGTAAACATATAAGCAAATCCAAACTAAACGTTTGTATCTCCCTTTTGCCTACATAAATTACTTCTGTGTACTGGCAACTTGCTTCTAGGGATTGTAGTCTCTGTGGAAGTGGTAAAGTATTGCAATAAATAGAGTTTTTAATGGAAGGGCCTATTTTTAGAATTAGTTTTTTTCTTGAATGATCACTTTTTTCTTCCTTTTTGTAAAGAAAAAGTCTATTCTCGTTCATTACACTAGTGTCTTTGAAGTGGTAAATGCACACAACTGCCAGATCACGTACAGCATGGGAGTTATGCAGGGTTTTCTTCAGCTGAAGTATGATTGTGAGCAGTAATTGAGATTAGCTCCCCAGGAGAGGCAACTTTGCTCTCGTCCTGATTTTTTTCTTTGTAAAATAGTTGCACTTAATGCATTTACGAGTAGATTCTAAGTGCTAACATACTTTCTTCCCATACCCCTGCCATTTCTGTGGCAGTCTTACTGAAGAAATAACAATACATAAAGCTGCATAAACACTTAAGGTCTTAGGTGTCTACTTCCACTGGCACTTTCAAATTTTCTATTTGAAGCTAATTTCATTTCAGTTTTACATCTGAAGTGCCTGTTTTTGGAGACCTCTGAGTATATATTTTTTAATATATGTTAATTAAGTTTTCTGCCAGCTCTGTGTTTGCTTTAAATAATAGTACTTGTAGGTGCAATGCAAAGAGCTGAAGGGACCTTGTGAAGTTGTGGAGTGAGTCAGGATAAAGCTGCTGCATGCAGATACATCCATTAATCTCTGAAGAAGCAAAAGGAGGGAGGTGGATTGATCACCCATCTACAGCTACATGGAGTAATCCAACACCTGAAGTTCACGCTTCCTTGTAGGAAACTGTGGCCCTAAGGCAGCTGATAGGTATGCTAGGATGTGCTCCTAAGCTTTAAGCAACATTGAAAACTCGGATGACTCTGAAGAACTTTGCTTCGTCTTTTTCTAGAGAATAATACTGCTGGCATATACAAACTCAGGCTGTCACCCGGGAGTACACTGACTTAATTCAAGTACTAAGGCCTGTGAGCAGTAGCAATTGCTACTCTTTGAAGGTGGACACCTCAGGTATTTTGACAAGAGGCGACATGTTCACCCACTTGTAGATAAGAGTGGTTTTACTAGGGTTGGGGGTGTACCTTCACTGGTATGGTGTCTCCTAGCAAATGCTTAGGGAAAAAATTATAAGAATGAACATAGGTATGGAGAATCCCAGCTTTTTTTCTCCAGAAAGGCAGATCCAGGGAGTCCTTTGCCATAAGTGGATTCTTAGGTGGAGTTTTCTAAAAAAAAATAAGCAAAACAGCCTGGGCCTTGCCTGCTATTGACTTTCAACAAGAGTCAGATGTCTAAATGCCTTAAAGACTTTTGAAAAGCCAGCCCTTTATCCTTCTGTATTGGGTTGCTGTGAGCGGTATTGACACTCAGTAGGATGTTACTGGCATGTGATTTTCTCCTCTCATCTTGCACAAGGGCATGAGGCAGATTTACCCTTTGCTGCTTGTGAGCAGAAGAGCTTTGGATTGATGTATCAGCACTTTGTGTTTCTGGGTTGCTATCGTGAACACGTGCAAAAGGAGAGTAACAGTAGAAGGAGGACAATTCCCAGATTAGATAATGTATTCCATTGGTAAACATGCTTCAATTGGCTTTTAAGTGCGGTAAACATAACGAAGCTGAGAACAATCTGGTGTTTTTCCACCACTTTTAGCAACCTCTTGTCATTTTAAGATATTTCTTCTTTGGTACTACCTGGTGATCCTTTTTTACACCGTTATTACTGTTGCTTCTTCTCAAGAAATAAATTTACTGAGAGTAAAGAAAGTTGCTCATTAGGGCAATGTAATTAAAGGAAAAGTAGACATCATGCCAAGTTCCGTTTTCTCTGCAAAGCACCACCTTGGAGATTGCCTGAAACTCAATTACTCGTTGCTGTGCTTATTAGGGAGAACAATGTGCTGAAATGATCCCTAATCCTAATAACCTTGTTTTCTACATGTGAATCATGTTAATACTTTTTTCTTTAGTGCCTTAATCACCATGTACAAAATGGGTCTATTTCTAGAGGGAGAATGGGGAAGGTGGGCCGCATGGTGGGTGTTCTCTGAACTGCCACTCTCCGTGGAGCGTTTCTTGTTTCCTGCATCATTTTTGTTTGTTGTTGTTTTCTTTTAATTACAACAAACAGCATTTATTAGCAAATTACATCTGATAAGCAGTTTTCCTCTGGTGAAATCCTCTGCCTTGCTCTGTTCCTTTGGAGGAAGGAGAATGCAGTATCTTCCATGTCTCAGTCTCTTCTACCTTACTCCATGGTTTCACCAAGACAAAAAACTTCTGCAACCGAAAGCTGCCATTAACACTTGCTAAAAAACCTTGTTCCGATAATTAGTCCAGTGCCCAACTTTTCTCCCCAGTGTGCAATCCTGATTTCTTCCCACCGTCCTCCTAATAAGGTATCTTCAGCTTCTATGAACAGGCTGTTCTACAGGCCCAAAAAAAGCCTGCGTTGGGCTGTGTTACAGGGACCTGTGAATAATGGTCTTCTGTCCAGGGCTTTGGAAGAGACCTAAAGCCATGAAGGAAACATGATGTACTCCCATCCAGCCCACAACATACACACTTGTCCTTAGCTCTTTGCTTAAGCCTACCCCTCTAAATGCACAGGCAACCCATTAACTGGATATTCTAGCAGAAGTGAAGGACAGAAGTCTTAATCATGGTAGTAAGTAGGGTCAAAACTGCCATGGGAATGTTGGGAAATTGCCTGAGGTTCAGGCTCTGTGGTGACCAAGACCACCTGAGTACAGTAAGTTCCCCTGAAATTTTCAGTCAAAAATGCCACAAGCAATCATAAATAATTGTGTGCAAACCTCACTTTTGATCAGAATTGTGGATGGAAGTGGCTAAATGTTGAAAATATCTAAGGGAAAGA
>NW_009630579.1:46894-66650 GCF_000690535.1 Cariama cristata
GGAAAGAGAGGGAGGTCATTTGTTCCTAAGCAAAAGAGAGATGAGCGCTACTGAGAAAATTTTGCTCCCAGTGTGGAAAAGAACTGGAGAAATGTTAGGCTCTTCTCTCCCTGGTACATGTCCGTCCAAGTATCACCAATGTCTTATATGTCACATAAACTACCAATTACAAGTTATATGAATACACTATTCCTAAAAAATGCTCTGTGTTTTCATCTTAGAAGGAAATGCCGTGCTGTACAGTTAACCATTCCTTCTCCCTCTTTCATGTCAGAGTATTTCAGTTCTTTCATGCAGAGCGCAAGGGAACATGATTGAAAAGGAAAGTCCTACCCTTTGATGTTTATTTGTTGCTTTATCCCCTTTTCATGGCTCTATTATTCCAGAATCCTATTGAGCCATTCATTGCTGAGTGGAAATCTACACTGCTGTCAGTAGGGAATTTCTGCCTCTAAATCACATAATTTGGCCCCTGTTACTTAACTTGGGGCCAGATTATCAAAAGTATTGAACACTAGCTTTCCAAAGGCTTAGCACCTCCCACTGAGGACGGATTTTCAAAACTGCTTAATACAGAGCAGCTCCTGTTGTGACTCTCTAAGGACGGATCTGCAAAAGACCTCAGCAGTTCCCTTTTACCAAGGAGCTGAGCCCTTTCCAAAATCTGTCCAGCTTTGTTTAGCACCAAACTAGAAGATGAGGACTTTTGAAAATAGCGTTTTTAGCAAACTCTCTGATATGGAAAATACTAAGTTACAAACATCAGGAAGGACCTAAAACAAGGGTTTGAGAAGAGAAAATGTTTCAAGATGTGCCAATTTTTACTGACTGATAGAGGGGCTGGGAGAAAATTTTGGATCTGAACATGTTTCCCCATCATTGCCCACTAGGAGGTTTCCTGCACATTCCCCTCCAGCAGCTGCCAGGCAGGATGCTGGAGCAGAGCACTGCTGTGCTGAGGCAGCGTGGCAATTCCTATGTTCCCAAAAAATGCATTCACTTAGCAAAATGCTATTTGCACGCAAAGTAGCACAAAGCAGCCATTATTCTTCGACCAGCCTTCTGGGGGGCAAGGAAAAGATTGATTTACACCTTATAAAAATGGGTTGAGTTTTTCTTTTGAAGTTTTAAACCCAGGATTCCCCTTTCGTGCACTATGCTGCCTTGTCCTCCAGAGAGGCTTCCCTGATGTGGCTAAGTAGAAAAATCTGTGCAGAACAGCCTATGCAACCTGGGAAACTTATGAGTTAATAGATGAGTGTTAGTTCTTGACCTGGAAGTTATTGCAGGCAGGTGGCAATGGAGAATGTGATGGAGAGAGAGTATAAAAATGTGAGACTTTAGGGTTTAACCCTTGGCAGCACTTGAGCTCCTTGGAAAGTAGTTCTGATAAACTTCTGTGTTTCAGTAAACTGAAACTGCAAGTCTTGCATGTGGCTGCTGGAAGGTGGGTGTTTCACTTCCACATGGGAGCTGGCAAAGGGACACTAAAGCCTCAGCAGCCAGTTCAGGACCTGGCACAGTCCAATGCAAACCAGGCATTTGTTTTTGTTCTGTGGAGCTGCACAAAATACCTAGAGAGCCTTGGCACATCTTGCCTTCAGTCCTCTGAGACCTCTTGTGAATTTAGGATGGGCTTTTCCTTTGGTTATGCAGACCCACTTGCGTTTGGTTTCACTTTGACATAAAATCTTTTTAAAATACTGAAATCGATGAAAAAGAAATAAAGCAAAGGGGGACGAGCAGGCTTGGTAAAAGCTTTTATCATTGTTACAGGACTGTGCAGCTTCTGTGATTATCCCTTGCCTTGTTCAACAGTGTATAATTTAATGATTGCATCCAGGGCGTACTATTAACTTTCTTTTCTACTTCTGTGACCCCCAAAGCTCATTCATGCTTTTTACTGTTCCCCACTTGACGCATGTGTATGTCTAGGGGGAGGGTGGTGGCTAAAGAAATGTTATGGATTTCATATCTTTGCTTCATCCGCCACATTATAGCAAATGACAGTTGATTAGGTCTTCCTATAGATCATTACCAATTGTTTTCTACCTTGCAGATACTGCTATTACGACAAATCTATCATATCCTAGAGATCCTATGCAGCTTGTTATTTCTGTGTGATTTATTACACTCGCAGTAGAAATGTTGTTAGCGAACATTGGGGAAGCAGTGAATATATTGAGAAATATCAATGTATCCTCATGTTCTGGCTTGCAGTGACAGTCAGTGATCCATCTCACTGACACTTACCTTGTTAACATCTTGATCAGATGGCAAATTTGTCATTTTTCATGGTAACAAGTATAAGTTTGTACAAGAATTGCAGAAACATGGGGAAGATAAAGGGCCCCTCTCTTAGTTTTTTCCAGTGTGATGTAATCAGTAATCTTTCTGGAAAACGAAATAATTACTTTGTGAAAAAGCTTAACCACTGGAAAATGTGCCAGTGTTAGAAAACTCAGATTTCTCTTCATTTGAGGAGTTCTCTTTGCAGCCATTACTGACACTTTGATTAACACACCAAACCAACACAAAATGATAACACAGGACAAAAAGGTTTACAGTCAGATTTCCTCTCCTTGATTGTAGTGGGGAACACAAAGATCTTGCATGTAAAAGTGAAGGCATTATCTCTGGGAACACCGGAGTACAAAATACGATGTTGCAAATTTCTTCTAATCCTTACAGTCAAAGCTCACTCAGCTCTGCAGCTCTCCCATTCCAAAGCGTGGGCATGAAAAATGTGCTTAAAGCACAAGTGCGCTACACAGGGGGGAAATTGCAACCCCTAATCTAATAGAGTCGTCTCAAGGTGCCAGTGACTCATCTGCACAGCCCACGATCATAGGGAAGGGGGCAACAAAAAGAGTGGGACGTTGCCTCTTGGAGCAATACAGTTGTTCACTCTCTGTGCACAGTGTTAATGAGGCTTGTCCATGCGAGGGGTTGTGTAGGGCAGCACTGATACAAAATCAGCCTGGACAGAGGATGCCTGCGTGACTCAAGCTTCAGATCATGACCAAACCAGCCTAAAAACAGCAGAACCAGCCCTTCTTCCAGGACTTGCATGAAAGTTGCCTTCATTCAATTATTCTCATTCAGTTTCATCCATTGAAAACTTCTTGGCTGTGTTATTTCAAGTATCAGTGAGCCACAAACGGCAAGTGCCAAATGTAACCTGTCAAGTCGACATAATGGAAAAAAACAGGGGCCAAAGAAACAGTTCTTCATTTTAACCTGATAGCTTAAAAAATACAGCCTATACATGGCAGAGAAGTAGATCTTGAGAGTACTTGGACTAGAGTTTTATAGAAATGATACAGCTTTTCATTCTCATCTTCACCTAAATGACCAGGGAGATCTGATCCTCAGCTGGGTTTGGTTTTCTCTTGTTGATGCTTTTCTACCTTTCTTTATAATACATTACCAGGATGTAAATGTTTTGAATGTATTATTAGAAAGGCTCGGATTGTGTTCAGAGAATGCACATGGAAACTGAAAACTGCTTCAGTTGTGTCACTTTGGTCGTAACAGTACAGCTTTGAATTGTTTAATTCTCCTAATGTTATGCATAGCAATGCAATAGTTCAGGCACCAGAGAACTCAAGCAGTGAGTCTTAATGCTCTGCAGCGATTTGAGAAAGCACAATGTCATGTACTAGAAGGTCTAATTGTTATGATTAATATTTAGCTTAGGGAAGTCTATATGTGGAAGGGCACAAGTTACATCTGCTTGCTGAATTGAATGCATTACTGATTTTTCATTTCCTTTTATTTTTAGCATCCTGTTGAATAGCGGAAAATGTATGAGTACATATTTGCTATAGCAGTATCTCTTGGACTAAAGGCTCTGCCTCTTAAAATTCACTCTTCAGATGCCTGGTCCAAAGGAGCAGGTGGGCAGCAGCACATTTGCCGCTTGCTGAAGTGTGAGCTGAGGATCTCTAATGGGAGAGACATTTAGGTGCACCAGAGGTGCAGCTGCATCAGAGTGCAGAGACCAGACAGATGCAGGAATAGGGCTGATAAGATGAGAGGAGACAAGAGTGAGTTCTGGTAGGTGGCAAAGGGCGGCTTTCCTTCCTGAAACCAACTATGACAGGACACCTCACGGATGTATCGGGGCCTGACGGCACGATCTTTCTTTTTAATATTGCCATACCATGAATACAACTGCCTGATAATTCCGGTCACGTAATAAGTGCTTCTTCTCACTGAAAACAAAGGTCTTAATTAAAAAGGAAGGAAAATACTTAATTTCCAGCAAGTACTGCTGAAGGAAGTTGGGCAAAACATTTTCTGGGAGAAAAACTGATCGTGAAACCGGTGCAATGAGAATAGGCAGTGAAGTAAGTTTAAGAGAGCTGGTTGACAAGATATTGCTGCAATTTGTCTTTAAGATCACACAGAGAGCTGACAGATTTCTCTAGGTCTTGGTGACATTCTTATAAAAGAAGTTTCCTAAATCACCAGCTGAAACTTCGGACGATGGTTTCTGATAAAGGGACATCGGAAAGATTCACCTTCTGAAATTGGTGACTCATTTGCCATTATCTCCATTGAACAGCAGAGATCTTCCCTTTAGGAAGAGAGATGAAAAATTATCTTCTGAATGTACCATATTGCTTCCTATTCCAGAGAGGAGAAGGGAATTAATGTTGAGGATGCTGTTGCAGTAATTAGCTTCAGATTCAACGGGCTGAGAGTAAATCCCAACAAGCAGCAAGCAGGGGATTCACCAGCAGAGCAGCTGGAGGGTGGTACTTTTTTTTTAAGAATATGCAATCAGTGCTGTTCATCAGTGTTTTGCTCCTTAATAATTAGAGCAAGATTTTTTTTAAAAAAAAAAAAAAAAAAAGCAGAACAGATTATTGCTGGGTACTCATTTATGGCCGTATCAGGAGTTAATAATAAACTCTGAAGGCGGTTAACACTTTTGACTGAGATAGCATATGGGGGTGGTTAGTGCCTGATCATGGGCATGTGGACCACCAACTTCTGTTTAGTGCATTGGGAGATGAGGACATCTGTGCTTACACAGGCTCCTTGGAGTCCAGTCCTGTTCCTATTTAAACCAGTGTGAAGATACATTAAACTTGATTGGCATTAAACTGGGCTCTTGAATTAAAAATTCTCCAGTGAGTACACATGACATAGCTGAACCATCTCTTGCCTCTTAATCTGAGTGATGAAGCTCAGCTTGGCCTGTTAGCATCTCTCTTTTGCTGTCATTGATACAGAGGAATTTCCTGGGCCTGAGTCTTGACCCTCTTGTACACCCTTTTTTATTAGACCATGGGGTTTGCTAGTTCTCGGCAGAAGAGTGTATTATCAGACTGTGTTATGTGCTGGCAAATTGCACCCTCTGTCTCTCTTAGGAGTTTTGTTCAGTCATATAGGTTTTGCCTATTTCTAAAATACAAGTTTTAACAGTCAGCCCAACTTGATAGGGTTTGTAAGGAATGAACAAACATGTTTGTCCTCAGATTTCCATGAAGGAAGGCTTTCAAGTAATTGAAGGCTTAGATGGCAAAATTTCGCTGCATTTGCGTTTCATTTAGCTACCATACAAAACCAAAACAAAAACCCCAACCCCAAAAAAAACACCACCACTTACCCACCAAGAAAGAAAGTGTCTGTGGCTTCTGATGGCTTTGGGTGACTGATTACTAGTGAGCTGGAAAACCTGGCAACAGACTTGCAGGGAGGGCTTGATCCTGTGGTGATCCAAAATAGCAGTTATATTGAACAGCAGTTTTGATATGCAGTTTCTGAGTTCAGACCCACAGCTGTAATGCTGGTGTTTCTCCTCATCCTCCCACCTTGAGGGTCTGTACAAGATGAAAGGGAGAGTGAGCTGGGGGCTCTAGTAGGGTAACTCCGCTGGCTTTGTCGAGGCAGCAAGGTCAAAGATCAGCCAAGATGCAGTTCCTTGACTTCAGCTCTCAGGCAGAGTTTGCTGGGGTCCCTGGTTGGTTGGGCGTCTTCCCTGCTTTGACTACTGAAGCGTTTATTTCACAGTAAAGGCTGCTTTCATCTGATCGTCAGTATGCTAGAAATGCTATGACCTCCTTTTTAATTTATTTGTTTTACCAAGAACTGAAAGATAAAGATTATTTCAGTACAAAACTGTAAGTTGCTGGATTTCTATGATTTCTCCTTCACACATCCTCAGCCTTATTCATAGATATCTGACAAGGAAACAGCAGCAAGTGGGAAAACAGTACATCTTGCCAACAGTAAGGTAAACCATCATCAAAACAATGTTTTTGTATGTGTGTTTTTATTTTTTTTATTTCTGGCATCCAGTATCAGTGGGGAGGTTTTAACCTGAAGCAGAAAAATCCTGAACAGGGTGTTTGAAAGCCAGACTCTTACCCAGGTGAGTCAGAAGAACACTGAACTCAAATGAGGTTATAGACAAATATTGAGTTTTGCTCAGCCCACTTACAGCAGTTCGCTGGCCTTTGCTAATGGACATTTGGTAATGTCCTATATCTCTAATAGCCATGACTTTATTTTTTAATGGATTTGAGGTTGCTGTGGCTGAGAAGTCCATACATTGACTTCTTGCTAATAGTGCTTAACATTTCTATGAAACTTGGCTGTGTTTTTTCATGTCTTTATTATGTGAATATTACAGCACTGCTGAAATGAGGATGTAATGCATTGCGCACCCCCTCATTTTCCACTACTAAGAAAACCTTTACATGGGAAAGATGGACTTATTTTGTTGTGGGCATGAGATATATAACATGGCCAGGATCCACAAAGAAATGAAAAGGGTTTTGCGGAACTACTGTGGGTTTTATGTTTGCTTTTTTGCTTTTGTGGTGGGCTGGCAACTCTGTAGCATGAGCTGAGTGGTTGCCCATGTCTGTGTGGTATTATTTGTCTGCAAATGCCAGATTGTCTTGTCAGGAAATCAAACCCACACAATATATTTTTATTGCCAAGAATTATGTAAAGTTCTTCTTGCTTTGTTTTTTTGGTTTGGTTTTTTTTTTTTTTTTTTTTTTAGAATAGGAGTTCAATTACTATCTACTTTGCCAGGATCTCATGTTTCCGTTTCTGTTCTGGCAGGACCAGCCTGACTTTGTTTTGCCAAGAATAATGTATGTCGCTTCTGCAAGGAAT
Organism: Cariama cristata; assembly: GCF_000690535.1. Taxonomy (NCBI): domain Eukaryota; kingdom Metazoa; phylum Chordata; class Aves; order Cariamiformes; family Cariamidae; genus Cariama; species Cariama cristata. Next base: position 54,035 of record NW_009630579.1, read on the forward strand.
CTGACAGTGCTTCTTTCTTGTAAAGTTGTTATCTAAGTTTTTTTACAACAGGTAAGGAATGATGGTGAATCTCAGGTCCCCAGTGCATAGATTGTGTCTGTGGGTGCAACATTGCAGGTCTTTTCACATAAAACTTCTCCTTGATTTGGACAGCAATTTAAGTAAGCGTTTGCTTAGTGTGGAAATACACAAATTTGTCCCATTAGAAATTATTTATTTGACTTGCTTGAGACTGTATTTGTTCCACTAAGATTTTTAATAGGGATTTGGTGCTTGTTTCTTTGGTGTCTTTATGCTTCAGGGTTAGCATTCTAGTGTACTACAAATATAAGTAAATCTTCTCTGCCACCACTTTTCAAAATATTTACCACTAGAAGATAGTACTTCATTTTAAAAAGTGGTGTTGGCTTTGCATATCAGGTCATGTTGAATTCAAAATATATATAGTGTGTACAATGGAAAATAAGGGGTTAAGGCAGAGATGTTCACTCTTGCTGTAATTACCAGGATGTCTGCCTGCATAGCAAATGAATACCCCTGCTTGGAAAGATTTTAAATAGACTGGACTGGAGACATGAAAAAAAAAAAAAAAGATGAACTGATGGGAACATTTTGTCAGGATGATGGACTGAAAAATACAGCAAGTATTTTCTGTCTTTTAACATATAAGGCTGTGTAATGTAGCTTGGGCTCCCCACCTGAGGGACACACGTGCCAGTTGGCAGGAGGCTCCCCTCTTGCTTGGCATGGCTGCCTTTCTAGGCCAGCCCTACTGAAGGAATGTGATTTGCTATGAAAAATGTGTTGATCGGGCTTGACTTTGTGCCACCAGGCAGATTAGCAAATTGCTTCGTCTGCCTCCCGTTGCTTTATCCCAGCCAGCAACATCTAAGCCTTGATGATTTTGCAGGTCTTCATTAAAAATAGCTGTTTCTATATCTGATTACTGAGCCCCATCTGGGGAGAAACGAGCCTTTCATCTGTGTATTATGAGGCCATATCTGAGTACTTTCATTCCATAACACAGTAAAACCAGACAAACTTTCTCTTCAATTGCTTTTCCAGCTCATCTCCAAGTTCTCTATGAGCTCTGTCCCTGTCCCCAGCACATAATGTCTCAGATTAGGGCAATTTTTTTTGTTTTTAATTGCTCTTTTACTGCTAAATGCAATTTTTGTAATTGGTTACATAACTCCAGGGTTTTATTTTAAATTAATCTAACTTTGCAATCATTCTACATATGTTGCTCTTAACATTTGCCTATTATTTGAATTAATTTCACTAATTTATCACCACTGTTTAGAAATGCATTGTTTTTATAACACTTGCAACTGAGTTAAAGCACACTTGTTGGGCTAAAGGCAAAGTTTGCTTCAGTAAATCAAGCAGCTTTCTTTTCCCTCTCTGTTACTATATATTTACTCAGACAGGGTTTTTCCTGTGTGCTCTGATAGTCTGCTGTAAAGATGGCAAATATTCTGGTAAATAAATTCCAGTTATTGTGATTATAGCGTAAAAGTAATGAGTAATGCTGGCATTTTCATTTTTTTGTCAAATTCTAAATTATTCCTCAATATTTAAACACCTAATTAGCAGCCAACCTCTTTCACCTAAGGTTAGCTCTAATATTTGGTGGTGGCAGTAGTGAAAAGAGTAGAACTGATGATGAGCATGTATTTCTAGTTGATGCCTGGCCTATTCATCTCAAGTCTAAAGTCAAATGGCCAGGTAGAGATAACCCAAAAGCCATTACAGTCTGTCCTCCCGAGCAAGAGCTGCATTATCAGGTGCCTTCTTTATACACAGAGCAAATGGAGATATTTAATGGTGGTGCTGATCTCTCATCTTCCTGTTTTCCCACTAGTGCATTGCACAGGGACCAAGCAAATACAAAATATGGGAGCTATGGGCAAATTACTTTCTTAAAGGAAAATTTCCTTTGAAAACAGGCTTCTACTGTAAACAGGTTGTACTTCCATGAGTACAAATACAGAAAGAGAAACAAAAACATTGAAATAGTTCACTGGATATATATTAAAGTTGTCTTTAGGGATGTGGAAGAAAAGCTTCCTTCTGAACGCGCATGAAGGGAACAGCACACAATTTATTGTTCGACAGCCCTGGCCAAGCTCTTTTTAAATGAACACATGCATATATTTCTGGGATTTGGCATGTGAAAAACCCTTGTGGGATATCTCTTTGGGTATGCTATGGTATTAACATATAACAGATACCGAGAGCAACCTTTTCTCAGCTGAATAACTCTTCCATTGACGGTCACACTGCAAACAGCAGAAATTTCAGTTAAGGATTTCTCAGATACGCAGTAGAGAAGATAGCTCAGGTTTTCCATTGACTTTTAGCAATGAAAGAGGATTTACATAGCTACAAAAGGATACAGTCTAGATTAATAAAGGACGACTCACATTCCGTCTAAAATGAGGAACAGTCAGGGGTTTTCCCATAGCTGATCAATTCAGTACGTGTAAAATGATCTTTTTAAAAAGAAATAAACTGCTTCCCTCAGATTTCACTCTTAATCACATGTAATACACAGTGAATTTATTTTGCTATAGTGTTAACAGAGATTGCATATAGTTATTTTTCTTCCAACATGTGGTGCTTTGATGATTTCTCACAAATTACAATTTTTAATCTTAAATTGAAAATGTGTCCAGAAATTTAACTAGGCCCAGGCTTGCACTGTAGAAAATAAAGGAAAGGATTGCAGCTCTCATAAACCCTTATCCATGAGTAATTATCTTGTTATGTTAAAGTGGTTCTCCCGAATATTAAAATAATTAGGACCAACAATCTCAGCAATACTTCCCTCAGATGTTGTAATTGGCAGGGGGTGTTAACTAATTAAATGTATTTATATTGCTGGCTGGCTAAAGAAAAGGATGAAGCACTTGTAATTGCTGAAATTTAGCAAGAGCACATATTTACTACAGAGAATGAACATACAGATTACAGTATTTGCGACGATCTAATAGCTGGAGACAGTAATCCAAAGGCTCCCTGTGGGCATTTCTCATTGCTGGAGGGGAACTTGAGTAAGGGGCTTCGGCAGAGGGAGTTTTGTCAGGGGTAGGTAGGAGGGGGCTCTCCCCAGTGAGCGCAGTGGCTTGGCGGCTGCTGCAGCTTTGAGTCTTGCATGATGAACCCCAAAGCCACCAGGGATTGCTGTGGGGTGAAGGAAAAAGGCATATGTCTGCAAGGGGTAAATTCATGATGGAAACAGACTGGGAGTCAGTCAAGGCAGCCAACTGGCCCCAAATCCGTGTTTATGTACCAGTACTGGGCTAAAACCATGCCCTGCGTGCTGTATCGATGGGATCTCACTATTGCCCTGGGGCAGCAGATACCGCCTGGTGTCAGTCTGCGCTCCCTTCCCCTCCTCTGCAAAGAGCCGCTGCTGGTGTCTCGGAAAGCTCTGTGCTCACGGTTACTTGCTCTTATTTCAAAAGTGTTTCTTTCTCTTTTTTTTTTTAAGTTCATAGGAAAGATTTTGAGAAAAAATCACTATAAAACTGGCTATTGTCTGACCTCTGAAGTAATCAATTTTGGATTCAGCCCCCTGTAACAGTCTGACATTTCAGGGTCAGCAGAACAACTTTCTGGCAGATTGAAAAGCTGTGTTTCTGGGCCTAGGGTAGATTAGAGTAAAACCAGGCCAAATAAAATGAGGCTTCAAAGCATCTCACTTCTGTTTCACTGCTAGCGGAAAAGGCAGCAAGGACCGTTTTTAGGGAGCATAGTTTACATAAAGCTTGCCTCTTTCCCCGCTTTCCTGTCTCCCCTTCCCTATGTGTGCTTCCCCTTCTTCTTTTGGAGTAATCCCAAACAGGGCCATTGCTCCGGCTGGAGCAACCCTGTGCAGGGTGGACCAGACACAGCCTCTCTCTGAAGCATCCCTAAAAATGCACAGGAGAGAGAGTCCCCTTGGAGGGGTGGGACATGAAAGCAGGGAGACGCATTCCCCGTCCCCAGCCCTTTGCTGCCTCCTCTCCTCCTCCTACGTCTTCCTTCGCTTCCTTCCCCCTTCCTCTCTCCTACCCCTCCAGCTTTCTTCTCCATTTTTTTCATTCTCCTGCCATTTCTTCTTGTTTTCACTGCCATCCCTCAGTCCTTGCTCTCGTGACAGCACAAAACAACAGCGGTCTTTTTCCCAGCTTGGGGCAAGTGAGAGCCCATTAGCTGCCTCAGACAAAATCCATCTCCCCTGCTCACTCCTCGTTTTTAGCCTGCTCATAAGTGAAAATTCAGTTCAGTAGAAGGGACATATGTTTACAATCCCACAGCTGGTAGGTACATGTGTACCAGGAGCGGGTGCCAAGGTTATATAGACACATGTCACTTTTATCCCAGAATCCCATTTGGCGCCTGGGAACATCTTCATGCTGTAATGCTGTGGAGGTCATTATTACGCCCTGTAATCCTCCATGAAGGTTTTCCGTTTTCATTTATACACAGTAATAAAATACACATCTCAGCATCAGGCATTAGGATTAGTACTGACAAGGCTTAAGCTGAAATGTTTTAAGGATGCATTTCCGATGTGAATAGAATAGCTAGCATGCAGCGTGCAATTATGCTGGCTTCATGGAGGGAAGGATTTATGCTTCAACACTGTTAATATCACAGTGACACTGACAGCATAAAAGGAATTTTATTTAAAAAAATAAAGATTTAATTAATTTTCCATTGTAGTACTAGTCTGGTATTATTAATTTACTTTAAGTTTCTAATGTTGATAAGTCACTGGACATGTGAAGAGGAATGTCCTTTCTAATTTCAGGATCTCTTCTTTATTTCTTGAAGAAAGCTGAAATTCTGGGAAGCGTTGACATGGGAACGGCTGGCTGGGTTCGGAACAGGGAATGGTGCTTGATGGCTCTGGACAGAGCTGTCTGGGGGCAGAGTGGGTGCCTGGGCAAGCCCCCCACCCTGAGCTGCCTTTCTTTGCTGATGCAGCAAAGCTTTTAGCTCTGTGCTCAAGTCTCTTTGCTTCCATCAGGGTTTCAGCCCGTTCCTAAATGTGTGTGAACACGAGCATGCGTCTTGCTGACCTGTGCATTTAGAGCCTGGCTTTGTTTGCTCCAGGCAGGTCGGGGTATCAATCCCCAGCGGAGCTTGCAGCCCCTGATGCACGGGCTGCACTGCTGCTGTATGCCAGGGAGGAGGGAGGGAGTGCTACATGCTGGGAGAGTTGACCTCCTTCCCATCTTCCTTCTCCCCTAAATGTCACAGCCCTGTTTTAGCAGACGGGAAAGAGGGGTCCTCTCCCTATCTTCTTCTGCCATCTGCTTCTCCTCTTCCTCAGCTGGAGGAAGAATCCCCTGGAGCCTCCCCAGCGGATGTATGAGGACTGGATGAGATGGAAGAGAAGGGGAGATGCTTTTGGTGGCTGCTTCCATGCAGCAGAGGGGTGTGACAGCCCTCACATCCCTGACCCATGGCCAAAACCCGAGGCAAAAGCTAAGTCAACACAATAACATGTAGTGCATTGCCAGAGAGGGAGCACTGCCTCCTCAAAAGCCCCATTACAGACACCCATCCTTAGCATGAGGAGGCTCTAGACCTCTCCTACTCCATGACTTCATCATGGAGGAAAGGGGGGCCTCACAACAAAACACAAAGTTACAAATTGAATGAAAAGGAGCAAACAGCTCCATTATCTTTTCCTAAAATTTTTTTGAGTGTACCGGTTGCTTGGAGTAGGGGAGTCTGGCACAAGGATGGTCACTAGGTTATATATTCATTTCTAGTTTCTGGCCATTCTACAGTACAATAAGCACAACTGGAGCCCAGCGGGTTCAGACTGCTTTTACATTGCTAGATTTACAGTTGCTGGCACAGTGGAGATATGAAGAATTGAGAAGCAATTTCATATATTGCTGTTGCCGCTGCTGGCAGTTTCCTGCCCTTCAAGATATTTGTTGTGATAGGAGGGAACCACCCTCTCCAAAGGAAATATATTTAAAAAGCCCAAGCTGCTGAAGGAATGCTGTAGCTCAGTGGGTTTTTTATGGGTTTTTGTGGATTTTTGCATATATGTCGTTATTTTCTATTTGCTTTTCTAATTCATATTTGTTTTTTAATTGCAGCCTTAACTCCCTCTGCATTTTAGCAGAATTAGAAAAAAAACACTCAGCCTGTTATAAGAAGGAAAACAGATATGGCCCAAGGAAACCACATGGTCATTATGTCCATCTATTCTTTCCTGCACTTTTGGATTGAAAGGATGCAATTTGCTGCCTTGCAGGATGGGTGCTATTTTGACAGAAAGGAATTTGCCTTCTCTCCAAAAAGAAATTAAAATGCTAAAACTTAAATACCTTAATTCACCTGTCCTTTGTCCTGTGAGCCCAAGAACACCTGGGTGTAATTTCCTTTGCTTAAGGGAAACTCAAATAATTAAGACCTATGGTGCCAACTACCTTAGACATCTCTCCATGCATACCTATCCCACACAATGCAATGGTACTGGGGCCTGTGAGCAGAAACTGCCTGAAAAACACTTTGACATATGATGGGGAATAACCATGAGACAGACGACCCTGGTGCACTTCTCTTCATGGCGTTTGCACTGAGCACGTCCCAATAAGACCCAGCGGCTGAGTCGGATGGCGCACAACTGTAATGGCAGTTATGTTCTGCAGCTGCATAATGTCTTTTACAAAGCACCAGGCAGTAGTCTAACATTTTATGGCTGGTGGAAATTCAGCCACTGAGAGGCCAAAGTAAATGTTTTTCAGGTGTGGTTGTCCCAAGTCAGACACCTAAATGGTGCAAAGACTTGTCGCGGTTGGTGGATCAGGTCTCTAAGTGTATTTATTTAGCTATTAAGCCTGGTTTCCAGTAGAGCTTCAACAGTGTTATTATGCTGTAATGTAATTATTACATACTGCATTATTGTTTACTTGTAGTAGGGCAGCCCCCAGATCCTGGAGGGGACAAGGATGTTGGTGGCTATGTGAAGAGCAGGGAGGCAGAGGCAGGCTGGCTCTGCAGGAGGCACTGGCAGTGCCCCATCACATCTCTGCACGCAGTCCCCTGTCTGTGTTGCTGCTGTCCTGTGCATTTCTCTCATGTTCTTTTCCATTTTAGGGCTCGGACGTAATGTCTCCCTGTGTTAGATCAGAGCCATTTCTCTAGCTAGGAAAGCAAGGAGGGGGACACACATCCCCTGACCCTGGACAGAGCATCTGTGCTCACCAGTCTGACATCTCATAGGAACTGCTAGCCACTGCTGGCATCCTGCATCCTGCTCCTTGCCTTGGCCACAATTTCTGTGGATTTCAGGAGGTCATTCCTCCAAGGATCAAGTACACAGACCACAGGGCCTCTGCGCTCTTGAGAGTTCTCTACATAAACCCAAGCATGAGAGCAGAGCCCTGTCGATCACGCATACTTCTGAAATTTAAGAATCAAAAAGCACATTATTGCAATTCATACTAGTGTCCTGCATGTCACCTTGTGGTAGAAAGGAAATCTGTGAAAAATATTGTATAGCAAGTCCCTAGCAGAATGAGTATTTTCCTGTTATACAAACTTTTCATGATGAAATGGTCTCATCTATGTGGAAAATCATTGTATTGCCCCAGCTGTTGTCAATAACTTTTATGCATTGACTGCTTTTTCCACTAGACAATATTTACGCTCTCCACTCACCCCATTGATCTTCATTTTTGCAGGGAATTTTTTTGGGGTAAAATATAACCAGATTTTTTTAAAAAGGTAAACATCCAAGAATTGCACTCGAGGGAAGATATACAGTGTAGACTTAGTGACAACTTAATAGGTTGTAGTATATCAGTTGTCTTCTATGCTGCCATCTTCTTGGGGAAAGTATTTCTATACCATGTATAAAACTATGCACATAGAGAGCTATATACTCCACCTCATATTTTTCTTTCTCAGGTGTAAGTATTCTTGGCACTGGCAGAACATGTGCAGTGCTGTACAGGAGCAGCACAGTTCCTCTGCTGCAGGAAATGGAATAAAACATTAATTCTATTGCTCAGATATTCACAACAAGCCTGTAGATTAACTGTCCTTTCACTGAATACTGTTTACTCGTTTCATAGAAAATGCATTATTTCGTTGATTTAGCTTCTATTTGGTATGCTAAAGAAATCAAATTTCTATATAGAAAAGTATACACAAAGGATATGACCTTTTAAGTTTAGCAGGGAAAATAACGGAGTGCAATGTAATTAATATGCCATATAAATGCCAACAACAACGTTAATGCACCATAAAACCAGCACAGTTAAAATGATATAGTCTGGAAATGAAAAAGTTAAGTTTCTGTTGGCTTAATTTGCTCACATGGTATTTCTGTGAAAGAAGTACAATCTCCTTATCTAAACCAGGAGAACAGATATGCAATGAGAATATGCGTTTTTGTTAGGAGGAAGCTGGATCTTGCTTAAAGGCTTGACCAAACTCCTAAGAGGTGTCAAACCTACTTATGCTATAGTGTAATTTTTCCAGTGTTATACCCTTTAAATTTTTCCTAAAGCCTCATGAATGTCTCAGATACAAAAGCCTGTAGATCAGTCGGCAATAATGTAGTAAAATACCCGCATCGCTATAGTTGGACCGTTATAACGTAGCTCTTCCTAGACATATTTTTTCTGAAGTATTTTTTCTCATGCAATGAATTTCAATGTCGTGATTATAGTCCGATTTCCTTCTGTAGGTAAGGTCTTCACAGAGGATAAATGTTTTCTAAGGTTCAGATGGCAGCTTGTACCTAACTCTAACAAAGACGTCTCCAGGGGGAAAAGTCTGGTGATTCTTGTTGTTCTGAAATGCAAAAATAAGAACCAAATTAATACCTAAACTTTCCAGGAAAAAGTGGCTAGGGGGGCAGGGGTGAGCCATGCAACATGTGATCCCCACAGTAAGCACATGAGGACATTACTCAAGAGCTGAAACTTCAGTGGAAGTCGCTCTGCCACCTTTGTATAGGAGGCTGGCAAATGCTTCCCATCGGAGCAAGGGTGTATTGTGGGCTGTTAACGTGACTGAGGCATGTGTCCAGCTGTTCATCCATTGTTTTAGGCATTAGAGGTGAAAGGAATGGGGGGGGAGGGGGGGGGGAAGGCAAAGCTTTAGCTTAAAATAAGAAGGGATCTATTCTTCTCTGTATGTGCCCAACTCCCATTAATAATAAAATGTTAATGATAGTTATGCATTCACATCAAAGGCAGACCAGAGCCTTTCATCTCAGTTAAATCTTATTCAAATAATTAATGGAAGTAGTTGTCTAGGGGAAAAAAAAAAGATATTAAGAAATTTCTTTGTAGAGCATTGCAAACTTTGCTGCCCCTAGGGAGTAGCTCCTAGAATCGAGGATGCTAACAAATTGCATTTAAGTGGGTCTGTCCCTGCTTTCCACCAGCCTTGGCTGCGTTGCATCCTAAAAAAATGGTGAAACGTGTTATTGGCATTGCAATAGATAATCCAACCAAAATCAAATCAAAACTCCCTGACAAGGCCTATGTTATGAAAATAATCATAAATCTTATGCTATGGTAGCTGTGTGCACCAGCATTAAGCATTCTGCTCAGGCCTGTGTCAACACAAAAAAAGGCGGGGGGGGGAAAGGCATTTGAATTTCTCAGATCAACTCTGCAGCTGTCATCTTCTTCTCTGCACTGCTGCCGCAGGTCCTGCCAAACAGCACTGCCGGCTGGCCCTTTGCTTTCATGCAGGGACAGAACTCTGGACCAACTCCTTTGGTTTCCATGAGGCAAACAGGGATAAGCCTGGTTCACAGCTCTCATTAGCTGATACTAGAGTCAGGTCTTATTTCTGATGCATTTTGGGCTCCCTGCGAAGGCTGAAGTGGCCCATTGAAACACCTGCTTCTGGGTAATGCAATGGTTTCTGTTATGGGGTTGCTTTTAGTGGTGCTGTGCAAGGGGAATGGAGGTGGAAATGTGCAGTGTGGAGCAGCAGCTCAGCTGGGGTGATGCTCCAGACTCTTGCACGATGGTTCCACATTGCTTATTCCTGATAAGTTAGCCTTGAGACTCGGGAAAAGCCATCTTTGTGGGCAGCAGGACTCCAGGCCACCCGAGAAGGGACTTGGAGGCAGTTCCTGCCAGAAAGAGCTGCCTTCTCCTAACAGCTCTGACAGTACCTACACAGTTTGTGCTTTTTCAGTTTCACTTTGACTTGCATGGTCCCAAGTAAAGAGAAGGTCCTGAGGCTTAGCACAACTATTGATTTCAGGAAAAAAGTTTATTCAGTATTTTGGTAGATGTCTGGAGCTTGCTGCCGCCATCCCTGGAGCACTCACCACCACAGATCACTGATGTGTGTAGAAAGCCAGAGCGGATGGGATTTTGCTGGAGATGCAGAGGCACAACCCACTAGGAAATGCTTTCTGCAAATAGTTCTCAGCATAACTATCCTTCACGCGTGTTAACACACTTGTGCTCTTGTGTAGAAGAAAGTGGTGGCTGGAAATACTGTGCCATTCCTTATCACATTAATCACAAGTGACAGAATGTACAAAAGTGTCATGTGGGTCACAGGAAACAGGGGGCACGAAGGAACCAATTTCTACTCCAGACACTCATTGCATCAGCTGTCCTGGTCACCTGCTTTATGTTTTCTTTTCAGTATTCATTAGATATTAATGGGATAAGTAGTCCGAAAATGATGCTGGTGTGGACAATGTCTCTAACAGAGTGTACTGTCCAGGGAGGCAGCAGTTTGGTACTTTGGCATGAATTTATCCACTTCTTATGGATCCCTGCCATTTGCAAACCCTGTCTCATTTAGATCTGTGACTTCCACCAAAAAGACCTTGGAAGTAGAGGACAGTAATATATTTTAGAACTTTAGAGATCAGAAAGTTTTTTTATACATAGATGTGCACCGTAGAAGTGCCTATAAATAGATATTAAAACATGCAATTTATAGCCTATCATTTCATGGCCTTTCAAGGCTAGAAATAAAGCCACATTCCACTGGGAAAATGAGATTTGTAGTTTTCCACGGCTTAAAGCTCCTGTTACTAACCCTGATGGGCTGCAAGATATTGGACGAGGTATCTGTCACTGGTCTGGAATATATATAATATATACGACTGTATATAAATTAGGAGGAAATGATGAAGTTTCTACGAGTAAATGAACAAGTTAGGAGATTGTAAGATAACTTGGTGGTGCCTGGGGGAGATGTTCCCAGTGAAAGTAATTTTTTTTCCTCGGTAGTGATAACTTAACAAAGGCAATTAATCCACTCTCCCCAGCAAACGAAGTCAATGGCATGGTAACCTCCTAATAATGCTCCGAGGTAAAATGAGCTCCGTTAATGGACTTCTGAAATAATTTTGGAGCTGCAGTAAGTCCCATGGCAGCGATGAAAGGGACCTGCCCGGAGCATCTGACTGCAAGGTTTGCTCACTCCGGTTTCATTGGAGCACACTGTGGGGCGTGCTCACTGTCACACCAACCTCTCACGCTTTTTGTGGAAAGGAGTGGCTAGCACAACTGCAAAGCAAAAGATTAATTAACAAAATGAGGGACAAATAAGCAAGTGATTCAGTTTCATCCTAACACTGGTTTCTCATTTATTTGTCTCTGAGTGTTTCACGGGGCTGAGTGATGTGTTATACTGATATTAATCTGTGCAAATCTGTTCAAGGCAAGTAAGTGCCCTCCTTGATGGTAGGGACCTCAGCTTGTACTGATTGCAGCAGGAGGGGTGCTGGGCACTGTCACTTGAATTAGATGCCTAAAATCACATGTCTTACTGGTTGTCCTCAGACCTACTCCCCTCCCTGCCTCCAATTTTTATGTGAAAGTCTCCAGGATCTTTAGACACATTTTCCCTTGCAAGAGATTGGGTTTTGAAAGCTCGTGTGAACAAGACATAGCTCAGTTGCTAGAAATTTAAGTAAATAATTTAAATAACTTATTCAATATATAAAAAAATTAAATACCTTACAAAAGTATCCCTCTTTTAGCATCACATATTTATTAAAACAATTTGGAGGTGTAAATTATAATCAGTCATACAGGCATGTGTTTGCTGTGTAACCCTGAATTTGAATCTTTGAGCTGTTTCCATCCTTGCAAATTAATTTTAAAAATGTATGATTTTTCTCATCATCTAAGGCTAGCAAGAACTTTTAGTCTGAAGTGGTTTAAAATATAACTGCTCTGTCCCAAACCAGGATTGCAAATCAGATTCTGCCTTTAGCTAAAGCATAGTTTCTGGTCTGAGCATTTACTTTGGTGATATGGTAGTTGCATAAGTGTTAAATTCACTGTAACTTTGTAAGATGTAATAGTTTTCTAAAAAATATTCTTGCTAATTAAAAAAGGCCTGTGGAGAGATATGTGCATTTGAACTGCAGAATAAATGAAAATTATTATGTTGTGGTTGGGACACACAACAAAGAAGTGAAATTGCAGAAGAAGCCAGAAACATTTTTGATATGATTAATGTTGAAATGCCGCATCCATTATAATCTTCCTTCCCTCTTCTTCCCAGAACTCACAGCTTTCTATAAACAAAACCTCCTCTTTGGCATATTGCATTTATTATATTTGATTTCAGTGCAGAATTGACTTTTTGAATGTAG
>NW_009630579.1:66681-95902 GCF_000690535.1 Cariama cristata
ATGGAATCCATTTGACCAAAGAGCTTCAGGAAGATTCACATGACTTCCCTGGGAAGGCAAACTAAGCAGGATAAGGTACTCCAGTTGGAAGAGGCCAAGAAGGAAGGCAATACAGAGATCTCTAAAAATCATAGGATAACATGGAGAGGGTGACTAGGAGATGGTTATTCACTATTCCTCCAAAGAAAGGGCAGGAGGGGACATGCAATATATTTGAGACAGATGATAGAATTAGGTGATGCATAGTTGAACTGTGGAGGTTGGAAGCAGCTTTGGAGCTGCTCTGTCTCTCCTGGCCCTTGGAAACGGCGGTGATGGAGGGCTGCGACTCGCATGTTGGTGAGGGCTCACGTTTCTCACTCCATGGAGCTGAGCAGCTTTGGCAGAGGGCTGGGGGCAGCCGTGTCGGGTCTTGCTGCCCTTCAGCTCTGGAGAGTGGGAAAATGGGCCCCTCTGAATTGCAGACTGATCCCCAAATTAGTGTCTGCTGGTTTAGCATTGTTCTGTAGCAGAGACTTTGTGACTGAGCTTAAGGGGAAATCCCTGACCCTTGGGTAATGAGTGCTGTCTAGGAAGAAAAGGGTTAGATGTGGGGACAAAAGCAACAAAAAGCACTTTTTCTTAACAACTGCCATTAAGCCTGGGAGAGGAAGCAAAGCAGTCTCTCCCAGAGGAACGTCTGAGTCGGATATTTGTCAACACTGGCAAAGACAGATTCACTCTTTTTTCAAGAACATGTCTGCAGTTGAGTTTTTCCCAGATCCAAGTTTCCACGCGGTTCTTTGCCACAGCACTGCCATCGTGAGCCAGGCCAGTGCGGCTGTACATTTTGCTCAGCAGCCCTGCATGAGGGACCTGCTCCTGTACGACAGAGGCATCACACTTATGTTCCCTGATTGGATCAAAGTGCCCTGATCGGCAAGAGATCTGTCGGGGGGGGGGCATAATTGAAATATTAAATTAAAAACTTCGCAAATTATGGTCACATCTTCAATTTCTGACCTCTTAGGTTAGGGTGCTTGGTCTGGGACTGCCTCATTAACTGCAATAGTTCAATCTCTAGAATCTCCTTAGTCTTTGATGAGGCAGATATCACATCTTTCCTGTAATTTAGGAGGAGATATGTACATCATTTTTCCTCTGAGGGCTGAGGTCCTCTAGTGTTAGACTGCATCTGAATTTTCACTGTAATGCAGTAGCTCAGCAAAGTCACAGGACTCTGCTCACTGGATGATCGGTATCTCATGGCTTCAGGAAGTTTATTTATGAAGCTGAACATTATGAATGAAGGTGGACATTGATAAAGGGACGCATTTGTTGTTTGGAAACTTCCAAGCAAAATTTTCAAATTAAAACATTTGTCTATATATGGTGAAGGCTGAGAGTTTTCTCTCATTTGGATGGTAATAGTCACTCTTCCTCTTCATAATTTATGTGGAAATGCTGGCGGCCTTGTGTTAACAGTTACTGTTACTTTTTTTTCCCTGAAGCTGGACTACTTCTGTCAAGAGAATTTAGTTTAGAAAACTTCATCCTCACACACTGTGAGTGCAGTTCATTTCCTCACTTAGAGATGTATTTCTATGTGTACACATACGTATTGAACAGAGGAACGCAGACAGTTGGTTATTGGGGTGGGGTTTTTTGTATAATTCTCACAACTTGGAAAGAAAATCAAGCCCTAAAGAGATGAAATATACTTTTAAACTGGTAGAGCAGTATCTAGAAACCTTTCATAGCCATGTCTTTTCAAAACTGCTGGGAAAAAAAGTACTGAGAGCAGAGGATGAAAAATTAATCTCTGAAATTGCGGCAGTAGCAGTAGCGAGTGAAGCAGGGCTGGGAGACAAAGGCTCTTGCAGTTCACTGAGAAGGACTTTGTACTGAAGAATACAACTCACATGTCCAAGGAAATGTCTTAGATGTACAAAGGAAAAAGAGCCCCTGATATATTTCTGGATGCTGTGAGAGAACAGCTTCCAAGCAGGGGAAAACCTGCAGGACTGACTGCAAAGAGGAAAACAGAAAATGGACCTGAGTCTCCCAGAGCCACAGTGCTGCCTGGAGGGGGAGCGGAGATGGACCTGGTACAGCTGAGCAAACACAAAAATGCAAAATGAGATCCAGGACTATACTGTGTCTTCAGGGACACAGGACCAAGCTCAAGTGCCTCATCTGGCTGAGCCATTAGAGACTGTTCAACATCACCGTTATCACAGCTTAGGGGGTTAATTCCCAGCAGTTGATGATCTTTCCGAGGATGGCAGCACCAGTTGTGCCCGTCCATGACACCGTCGAGGTGCTTCATCATTTTCAGGTACCTGTCTCCAGACCTCGCTGGTCCCTTTGAATGGCAAATCACCATTCTGCAGCGTGCGTGGCTGGAGGTGCCGGAGATAGAGTACTGCTATGACAAGGTGCACACATGCTTACATACTCATATATACTAGACTCATGTTCAACTTTATAACCGTAAGAAAAGCAGGTCTGCTCTCAACTTTTCTTATTGAACCATGCTTGTGTTTTTTTCAAAGCATAATATTTGTGTATTTGTTTTAAAATTAATGCCCTCTCCACCCGCAAATAAAACTCAAAGCTGAATAACGACCAATTAGAAATATGTGATATGTAACTAAAAGAAGGTCCACTGCAAGCAGCCAAGCAGGTGGCATCTCTTGTTAGTCAGGAAGTAGAGAAGAAGCATGTGACTATTGGGTTAACTGTGTTTGTGAAGGCAAAGGGAGTGATTTTCAAAACACTTTTCCAGTTTTTAGATCAGTGCCTTTTTTCCCATCATCATTATTTCCCCAGTGTTGTTGAAGCTGGGGTCCTGCTTAATTCAACAGTGATACACTGGTTTGCCCCGCAATATTTCCTTGCAGCTAGTTCCATGGCAGTAAGTCTTTGCTTCATTCACTCAGGGCGTGTTTCACAATGAAAGTCCCAAGCCTGTCCAAAACCTGTTACTAGTAAAATTCTGAATTTCTTTAAATATTTCTTTCTGTTCTTTCCTGTTTGTTGCCTATAAGAGAAAATAAGAACAGAATTTCAAGTATACATGGTGAGTGGGATACCTAAGCTCCCCAAACAAAGACCAAATTTTTGCTTTGTATTAAGAGCTGAAAGGACATATAATAAATTTACATGTTCTAATAAACCAGTTTATACTTTACAGATATACTGAAGACTAATTAAGATCTGTTGTTAGCTGAGCAACTTAATAACTTAATTGACACTTCTGTTTAGATGCATAATTTATATATAAATGGAAAAAGTAATTTAGTAATGCAGTTTAAATTTTAACTGCAGTGTGTGTGTAGATGCTTTGTTTCTATCCATTTTAAAAAGGAGCTTTGATAACTATGATTAATCCATGGCCCTGAGTTGAAGCTTTTTGCCAATCTCATGTTTTTGCAAACAGTTAATAAACAATATGAATCTCAAGAGAGCCAGAGAATCACACAAGGCACAATACAACCTCACCATCCCAGAGAGACAGATTAGGATTTATAAACTCAACGACTGCAAGAATAGGAGTGAAGGGAATGAATATTGAATGTACGAAAGGCATGCTAAAACAGCTGAAGATGTAAAGTCTGCAACATATAAATCAAGTTTGTCTCTTGGTGGATAAATTGAAAGAAACCCCAAACACTGGATGTTCCAACCATCTTTGCTGCAATATTGTATGTAAATAGGTGATAGGCAACATGATGGAAATGGTGTCAGACTAAACTGTGGCTCCAGTAGTAGGAAAGGAAGACTTCGAGAGAAAAAATAAATTAAATCACTGGTTGAATGAAAAGTACAATGAAAGCGCTGATAGCAGGAGCTAGTGCTTGGAGCACACGTCAATTTACAACTGAAATCCTGAAATTTTCAAAGGGTTTCAGGATCCTCAACAGCTGAGAACTGGATTGTAAAAATATGTATTGGCAATTTCATTACCATGTGACAGACCTCTGTAGGTAGCTGAAGCATCTGATATAACAAGTTAGCATCCCCTGTATGTAGACCTATGGCTGGAGTCTCCTAGAGTAGGAATCAGCATTAAGTTAAATGAGGATGAGTTTAGGGCTACTGAAAGACTTAAATTTGAGTTACTCAGAGTTGCACCAGGCTGCAGCACTCATCAAGGCAAGAGCAGAGGCGTACTGGCCCAGGGCTTTTGGCTCAAGCAGGCAGAGTTTAGCCAGCAATTCAAAGCTGTGCCTAATGCTGTACTGAGGTTTGCAGAAACTATGGCAAGTTCTTGTGCAGGTTTAGGAGAAAGAAGAAAAGAAGATTATAGGAACATTTATTATGGAAAGAGGCAAGGTCTGAGAGGCAAGTGAATGATGATAAATGAACCTGGCATGAAAAGCAATGGGGCGGTCTGCTTGCAGACCTACAGGAGGATGACTGCTAAACAGTATAGATTTTGAAAGATAAACCAGAAGAAAACATAGTGAGAAACTCAGTTTTAAGAAGTGATGCAGCTCACCTACCAGCTGGCACACGGCTTCCCATGCAACAAATACAGAAACACCAGAGTATAGGGAGAGAACAAAAATCTCAAGATAGAAGGAAACAATGGGCTTTATATGCTACATGTAAACATTTGTATAAACCCCAAATATCTTAACTTAACAGCATGATTTCCTATAGGTCAGTAATGAGATGAAATAAGTATTTTTAAAAATAAATTACAGAGCTTGAAATGAGGTGGATTTTCAGTCGAGAATGCATGCCATTCTGACATAGAGATGAGAGAGTGATTAAATATTTCCTGGTGCCCAGCATTTTGGGAAGCAGCAGTGTGCCAGAGCAGCGTGGCCAAGCGTGTGGCCAGTGGGGCTGTGGGGCTGGCGGCTCGGGGACTCCTGGGAATGCCTGAAGTTGAGTTGCAGCAGGGACAGTGCCAGGGGCTTTCAGTGCCTGCAGAAGTGCAGCAATGGACTTGATCTTCATCTGCGGCAAGTTTGGAAAGCTTACAGTAAAGTTTGAGTGATCTCAGTTGTAAATCAGATTATACCCACAGAGCTATATGCTTTAGAAAACACTCTTGTTTCCGTGATGAAGAGGCAAAGGAGATTATTCCTTCTGATGCAGGCTTGCTATTAGAAGAGCAGCTAAAGATGGTAATTTTTTTAATCCCCTTTTTAAAAAACCTCAGAGAGAGCAGACCTTTTGTTTTCTGGTTTGGTTTTGTTACATCAAAGAGATTATCTTGAACAACACAGACGTACTTCGAATAGATTCTCTGCAACACTGCAAAGTTTGGGGATTCAGAAACTGCCAGATTCTGAAAATTGCGTAGAAAACACAGGTTTTGTAGGATTGGTTGTTAATTGGTCTTTTTCAAGGACTGGATGTTCTGCCTTGTAGGCTGAAAATCAGCAAAGCCACACTATGATTATATCTAGCAAACCACACATGACGATTTAAAATCTTTAATCATTTTCAGCTTTGTCAATAAGGGCCTCCAAACCATGCTAAGGAACAACTGTGATTTCAAGTTGAAACATACTTGTTATAAAAAGATTTTATTCTAGCTGGGATAGCACATTTTATTGAAAATAACCATTTTTAAAAGTAGACTCTTCAATAAATATCTTTAAAAAATGGAAGCTGTTAGTTTTCCCATTGATAATCTGCACATTTTAATGTTAATTGAGCTTACAGTCACTAATATTTTTCTGGTACACTTGAAAAATCTGTTGCAACAAAACTAATACAGGTACTTGACTTGTTCTTTAAAATTATTTTTAGGCATTTAAGTAAGGGACTGAATCTTCAAAAATGCCAATTACCCAGAACTTCTATTGCCTTACAGAACTCAAACCAAGTGTTTAAACAAATGTTTTCAGTAGAGAAATTGCCAAAAATATGCAGAACACTTATATAGGGGAATTTCTGGAGTTCACAAATGACATCCTATGGTCCATTCATGTTAGCGGGAAGTTAAAATCCATAGGCCATTTCCCCATCCTCTCTTGCTCAAAAAAAATGTAGCCTTGTGTTTCTTTTCTGTCTTTTTTAACAGTGGTTGTTTATAACCCTGTGTGATGGAAATCCAATGCTAGGTGTACACAACCAAAAATGCTCTGTTTGACCCCCTGTAATGTACTCAGGAAAGCAAAATGGAATAGCCTGACCCTTGATGAAGAATAAAATAGAGCATGGAAATAACAAATGGGCAGGATCACACTTGGGATGAAATTAATGGTTTTAAAATCAAATTATTTTTCCTATGCCTTGTCTGACCTCCCTCCAATCTGAAATATACCGAGGGTAAAATTTCTTTTTTTTTTTTTTTCTTCATGATGTGCTGCATAGACTGCTGGTTGTTGCAAAATTACACACTGATAGAAACAGTGTTTGGAGATGTGCTGTGGGAAACTTAATCTCCTTTATCTAGTCTTTTGGGTCTTTACACCATAGTCTTCACTTTGCAGTAGACATGGATAGCAACTCCATTATTTGTTAATTGGAAGGAGGAAGGAGAGATCTTATTTCAAGGTTTTCCAGGGTGCTTGGGAATGTATTTTAAACCAAAGTCAGCCAAGCTTCCATCTTGCACTAATTCAGAGTTTTCTTTTAATTATTTTGCATTAATTATAGTGGAAACTATCTGCTCTTTTGTTACAATTATTTAGTAGTAACAGTAAAAGATGAGATGAAGGCATTAGCTGCATTATTCTGTGAAATAAAGAAGCAAATTTTCTCTCTCAGGAAGATGCCACCCAAGCACACTGCATATGCTGTGGTTTAAATAAGCAAGCTGCCCATGTCAGTCCACCTCACTGAATCAGAAAATGCATTTCAAGCAAATAAAATGTCACTCTAGTTTCTTGCAAGTCTTGAAAGCTACGATTTTATTTAGCTGTAAATTTACTGAAGAAAGATTCCTTTAATATTTTATGACTCTAGTAGATTAAACCTTGTATAAATCAACAAATTAGCAGTCACACTATATTTACGTTCAGAGAGGGCTAGGAAAGGTGAAGGCGAGATTACTCCTTCCTGGCAGGCTGACCAAACTGAAAAGCTAAATTGAATGACTTCGGCATGCTTAGAGCAATGCAGAAGGGAGGTGAGGATGATAAATAATACACACTGACTGCAGTTAAGGCAGGTGCAAAGTAGGAGGATTTTTATTCTTCTTTGAAGTTTTCTTTTTCTCCCCCTTTGGTGTGGATCAAAGACTTATCAGTTTTGGGGGGGTTCTTTAGGAACTCAAATAAAGTCCATGAGACAGTGGCCTTGATGCAACTTTTTCTACCCTGATATATATACACACCTATAGTCAAGTTTTCAAAAGTGTTGCTTGCAATAGCTGGCCAAAAAAAAAGAATCCAGTATCTTAAGAAAATTCAAAGGCATTATGCCTTCTCATAATTCCTCAAGTTTTCTTTTATTGACATAAATAATTTAAATCAGAAAAGAAGTGCAGGCAGATGAAAACAGGTGCTCCAAGTGTGGAGTGGGCTTTGGAGGCTGATTTGAAACAGAAGCAAATGGTCCTTGGCATCTTGTGAGTACGTTGAATGATTTTATTGTACTTTCCACCCACCAATTTGGTTTCCTTCTTTCTAAGCAGCAAAGCAGTGCAATGGCAGAGGTGATGGTTCTGTGACCAGACCGAGTGGAGCAAATGCCCTCTGGTGAAATGCTGCTGCTGTATTCCACTCTCCTGTTATAAAGATAGCATGAACCCACACGTCTGAGCCTGTTACAAATTTATTTTTTTGAGATCCAAAATCAGAACGGCACCTTTGGGAGAGAAAACCTGAGAAAGAGGTGTGCTTACAACACATGAAAACATTTGAAACACTTTTAAAAATTCAAGCCTTAAGGCAACTGGTTTTCTGAAAACAGAGTATCCTACAGTTGGTAGTTTAGAAAATTAATGCAAAAACACCATCTGCTAAACTTCAGATGTATGAATACTATTTGGTCTACAGAGAGTACAGCCTGTACAGGAAACTATTGATCCCCCATCTGCTTCAAAATGATCTTTTAAGAATTTCTCTCACTGAATCAAGTACTGCATTAGTAACATACCATTATACGGAGCACAGCATCCCAGTTGCTCTTAGAGGAGCAGTAGGTAGAAATGTACTTCTGTCATCCTTCAGCCACCACACCACAGAAAATGCTCTTGGCTTTCTGCATGTTTATTTCCTGTGCAGACAAGAAAATATGGTATAAATCTCAATTAAATGCCCTTGTCTGCAAATATCATGGTTTTGGATGTGTGCGTTGTCAGATATTCCTGGGGGTAGACCACACCTTACTGAGAGGTAGCTTCCTTCATGTCTTCTGTCTCCTAATTAATAATTAGATAATATCCAGATGGTGAACCATGAGGAAGTCTATTTTCTGTTACTGTATTTCATGCAGTTCTTGTCCCTGAGTGCATTGGGGCCAAGATTTGTGTTCTGAACCTTCAGCCCTGAGACAAATATTCCAACTTCAACTTGTGCCAATGGAATCGACCAACAACTGAGGGAGGTGCCTCTCTGAGCATAGTGTGCCTCTTTCAAAATCCAGCCTTTCTTTATATGTAAATCCCACCACATTTCTAGACATTTTCACTAACCCTGTCTTGGGTAGCCATCAAGTATCTAGCATCGTGTTCTGAAAAGGGAAAAATATGTCCTTTGTGCTTCATTGTAACAAACTGCATATAATTAGGCATATTAAAGAACAGTCACTGTAAAATAAGAAGAAAATAATTTACAGAAGTATTCTCCCCCCCCCCCCCCCCCGAGAATGCTCTATGTGTGTGTATTCACAGGATAAGTAGACACTTAAGTTGTATAACGTAAAGGAATACTATTTTATTGTTGTAACAAAAAATACACGGGTTTAAAAATGCTAGCTATTTCTGTTGTTTTAATTCTCCTGGAATAAGAAGATCTGTGAAGAAACAAAAATATCAGATCTTCACCAAAACCTCAGGTTAATTTTTATTTTGAATTTCTGAGATTTTACACACTGAATATTGGCTCAGCATAACAGCGATGCCAGCATAAACCCAGAACTCTGGCTTTCCAGTCTTTTGGGCGAGCATCCATTTGTTAGTCCTCATAATTTCTTAGGGATAGCGTGCAGCTTCATAAAGGAGCATTAAATTAAAAATACCCAAAGAGCGTTCTGTCTCTGTAGACCAGATAAGCTTTCCAGCAAGGGCTGCACAGGCTGTCAGTAACCTGTGAACCTTAACTCAGGAAATGGTGACGCAGAATATCAGTCATTCCTTGTAAGATTCACAGCCCCTTTTGCAGATCAAATTGGCTACACTCCATACTGAGTTCCATTTATAAATTAAAGGTTAATATATTAGTGTTAGCAGTGATATATTTGTTCTTCAGTGAGCCAATTGTTATACACCCCACAGTTTCAAAAAACAATTATCACCATGACTTGTGATCATCTCTAAAGCTTTCTTTTGTTGTATTTGGGACCACGTCTAATGCATAATACTCATATCTGTGGTATAAATCACTTTTAGACCTTTATGAGTAACTTATAAAAGGAGCCTGGTTCAGGAAATCCAGAGTGGGAGAAGACTTTGGGGAAGTATTAATGTAGGCTCAACCTATTCTTTTGTGCTTTCCTTGGGACCAACTACTGCTCACTGATGGAGAAGAGTCCTGGACTAGAGGAACTTGTGGATTCAACCCATTCCCCTGCAGTTTTTGCCCAAGTTCAGTGCAGCCAGTGAGACGTTAGTTTTCTTAGAGCACAGACACATAAACTAAGCAATTTAATTTTAATTCTTTGGTTCTTATACCCTCCAACCCCCTGATAACAACAAAAGACTTTTTTTTTTTTTTATCCCAGCCATTGGCTAGCCAGCATCTGTTTTTAATTAATCCCAAGAGAGAGCTGGTAGACATTTTTCTAAGAATAGTTCAATAAGTTACATATTGCAAAATTTTGCGCATTGTATTCTATCTTTCAAAATTCGTGGTGTGCGGATCTCAGATGCCACACTGGCACATTTCTCCTTGCAGTCATTCTAGGGTTGAGCCAGGTTTTCTAAAAGCAGACTACATCTTCACTGTGTCTACATGTCTTTGCATCTAACCAGGCTAGCCCAAGATGATCCTACCTAATTCCAAACACCCCAGCTGTTGTAGTCGGGGATGCAGTTGCCCATGCCCATGAAGACCATGGGACTCCCCAGCACCCACTCTCTCTCTGTACACCATTACCACAGGTGCTAATTTCAGCCATTCCTTCTGGTGCCAAATGTCAAGTGGATGAACCCAGACCTGTGTGACATTGAGACAGCGGAAAATTAAGATCTACACCTACAGTTACAGCAAAGTGAGTGGAAAGAGCCCTGGATGAACTAATATTACCTTCCAGGTATCTTTGTGTTGTCTGCTGCATACCTAAGGCATTTGCTTCTCTGTTAATGAAACACTAATCAGGACTTGAAGCCATCCATTTGAACAGTGTAAATAGTAAATAAAAGGCCCAAAGTTCTGCACCACATGAAAGTGTTAAAAGTGAATAAGGTTGATGGTTCCACTTAATCAGAAACCGTGAGAAATTAAATGTTGTGAAATGCTTATAAGCCTAGGGACTGGGGTGCTCAAAGACAATTAGCAACTAAACATTTCATTAATGAAATAATGATTAATTATAATTACTAATTAAAATTCAGGATTATGGTGTTGGTTTTAAGCATTAACAGGAGTAATGACATTACCATTTTTAATGAAATTCCAATAAAGAAAATTATAATACAACTTAAAAAAAAGGTACAGGCAACAGCAAGATTAGGAGGTATTGTTAAGCCCAGAGGCATAGAATTTTCCCAGCTGGTGAACTTAAGTTAACTAAGTTTAATGCACTGTAATTTAATTACTAATCATAGTTTTTCTTCACAGTAGGAGTTGATACTAGGTTTATATTTTGCAAGAACAAAAGACAGAATTTGAATACCTGCTCTGTGATGGGTGATGACATTGTGCTACAGGCTACAAATAAAACAATATTTTGCAGACTTCTGCATAACATTTGGATTTAGATATGTTAGAGTATGATTTAAATATTATTTAATTAATGATTACTGGATTATAAATTAAGTAGCCCCTATAGATTTTTTTAATACAAGTATAATGCAGCCTTTGTGAAGAGCATACTCAATACAATTTTGTATATGTATCAAATATATCTTCTTTGAATAATTCATACAGGGGTATATTAGTAAATGTCAAATTCCCACAAGAAGATGGAATTTGACCTACGTTAATAAAGCTATTTAGGATTCATTAATTGTAGACAGATTTCTTAAACTATTTGCTATTACTCACCTTTTCATGCATAATGCAATATGTTGGCTTAAATACAATTCCTAATTTACATACTGTTGGCTGTGTTGCCCTTCTTGCTATTCACTATTTGACTTCTCTTAACCTGGCTGACTTATAGGTCCTCTTAGTAATTTGCCATCTTGTGAAGTTCTCAAATGTCAAGGTCAATTAGAAGTTGTGTCACATTTGGTCGTAGCTGAGCAATGGATGAAATTTCACTTTTTCCTGAATTTTCTGGGACAATAAAGAAGGATTTAATGAAACAATCTAATGAGAGACTGACTCATGTTTCCCTTGATGGCAAGGGTTTGTTAAATTGAAATCACTGATAGAGGAAGATAGATACCACAAAAGAGATTTCTTTCAGTTTGATGTAAGTGTAAGGAATATAAACAGATCTGAAGAGTTTTACCAACACTCAGTAATACATTTGTAATGCTTCAAGCTGAGATATGGAAGCCACATATATGCTAAAAGTATGTAGGTTCAAAGTAAATTTGCCTTGAGGGATAAAAGGCTTTTTATTGTTATTTATATTTGTAATTAGCTCTTTGTGTTCCAAAGAGATACTACATCCAAGACAGTGAGCAAATGGGCACAGAACATGCCTGAGGATGTACAAGTAGATACACAAATGGCTCTGTAGGGTACATGTGAATCCAATCCAGTGAAAGGGTCGATGTGGTGGCAGCTCAGGAATGTTAAAATCTAATCATTAAACTAGTCATTAGCTCTCCAGGCAGTTTGGGGCATACTCAGGCAGCAGACAGACTTACAGATGAGCCATTCTCTAAATGAAGTTTGATATGATGTTGCTGTGGGACAGGCTGTGTTGTGAGTTGCTACCCTAAATGAATGGTGATGTGAAAGCCCCAGGTAAGCTCTGGAAGACAGGTTTTTGAGGAATGATGCTTCCTTCTTGTGTTTGGAAAGTAATCAAATCTTCCTGAGAGCAATGGGCTTTCAATCATTGCCACGTATGTTTGCGTTGGAGAGTTAGAGAGAGATCCTATCCTAAGAGATGACAACCAAACCTCAATTTCACCATTACTGCTTTTCACTTTTTTATTTTTTTCTTCTTTGAATGTTTGTATCCTAGGTAAAATTCAGATCAACAAACTAATTGTTGTTGTGATTTCAGCAGGTAATTAAGCTGAGGTAAACTTAGCACACTGCCAGCTTTTCCTCCTAATGGTGCTGCAAATACCGTCACTGTCTTGTTTTGCTGTTTCAGAGAGATCCAGAAACTGAGTGTATCTGTTATAAAATATCCCTCATATTGTTAAGATATATAAAATAGCATGGATAGGCAGCAAAGGAAGCCCAGTTTTGCAAACTAGGCTCCTAGGTTTTGTAATTAGTCTACAGCAAAGATGAAGCTTGACAGTCTTGCTCTTATATTGCTCTCTGGGGTACAAGTGCATGTGTAGCTTTCAGAGAAGAGCTGAAAATCAACCAATACTTGGAATACTAATCTGTTATCTGTACCCTTCTGAATGAGAAAAATGTGCCCTCTGGCAGAGTCAGAAATGCATTGATTTCATGCCTCTCCTTTGCTTGGTGGCTGTGTACAGCGGTCACCACAGAGTACCCAATACCCACAGAGTACCCAATACCTTGGTAGTTTCTTCTCACATTGGCATTTTTTAATGAAAAAAATTGCACAAAGGCATAGAGTACTACTAATATCTATGACATTAAATATCAGCTCATTTGTATTCTTTTTCTATCCCAAGAGTCCTGGTCAGGCTGCAGACACTGGAGGTAAGCTTTCAGGCAGAAGGAGGTCTCTGCCTGAGAAAAAACGCCTAATAATGGTGACATCCCATTGTCCTCACTGAGCTGAAATAGTCCATTAACAATCGCAGTTGGGTGGTATGTGCACACATGTTTGGCAGGGTAAATAAGTACAAAAGGATCTTATTAATTCATAGAATGGCAATCTTACAGTATGTGCTAAGTGCAAAAACTTCTAATTAGATATAATTATAATCTTCAAAGCATGTTGAACAGGGTAGCGTTTGATCGTGTTGTTGACCTTTTCAGTGTACTTTCAGGAGAAACCCTTAGAAATAAGGTGCTGTAAAATTCACCAGAGAGCAATTAATTTGTGCAATTAGAGGAATATGATTTGAATTAAGACATCTATACATATAAGAACATAAATGGACTTTAATATGACTGCACAGGCTTCAATTTGGAATGAGAATTCGTTATATGGACAACTAAGAGTGCATGAATAGGACCTTCCTCGTGTGAGACAGGCTCAGTGGTAGTCCAGGTCTAAATGGAGAACCAGTACAAATGGTCATTGACCATTTGAAACTTTTTATCTGATATGAAAAGGTAAAGCATTTTGTTTTCTCAAGCCCAAAGCTTGTCAAAAGACATAAACCTTTAATATTTGTTTTAAAATAATAAGTTTCTGTCTCATTTTTCAATTTCCAGAGAGTAAGATGTCCTATTTTTCTTTGGCCTGTGTGAATTGAGTCTGCTATAGTCACCACTTTAAAATAGGGTAAGAAAGAGCTAGCCAAGCCTACTGCTGCTGGTCCTGTGCCTTTGTCTCACGATATCATTAACTAGATAGCAGAGAGCACACCAAAACTAGAACACTGTATCATTCATGTGATTCAGTTCACTTTAGAGACTCAAATCCAATCTACAGGCGCCATCTCTCATTGCACTGTTGCTCTTAGGTATAAATTTTGCTTTTCAATTAAAGGACAGGAAGAAGGATATGAGATAAAAATTGCATAAAGCTATAAATAAGGAGTAGAGGTTCTCATGAATCTGTTTTTCTTTTGCATTACTGTCTGGGAAAGTGTTTTCTATTACTGCTAACTGGATCAAAGACACAGATTGGATGTTTTTTTCTGATACACATAGTCCAGAAGCACAATTTAAAATATATATATTAGTTTTAATTTAAACTTGATGCTCCTAGACTTTTTAAAAAGAATTAATTTGTAGTTATTAGATATTCCTTTCAAATTATATTTTTAGATAATTTTTTCAGCTCACTACTCCACTTATTTTTAATTTTACTTTGTTAGCTGTCAATTTCTGTAAAGTGTGATCATTCCCCAACATTGGGTATAAATCTTTGATATGAGCCTAATGTGATTTCAAACTCATCATCTGAAATGAGTGCACATTGGACTTTCCCTCTGCGAGCATCTGACACTCCTGTTTATCAGATTCTGTATTTTGTAAATTACTGAAGCATATCTCTGATAAATAATCCTACCTTAAAATCTGTGCCAGTCAAAATATTTTTCACAGTTTTATGTGAAGGCATACATTGTTTTTATGCAGCTGTCTCTTTCTGAGCTAATTTTATTGCCATACATCAAGCTTTAAAGACCATCTTATGTGAAACTTTGCCAATGCTTTAATGGGCTTAAAGTGCTAAGTATTCTTATTTATTTCTCTGTATTTACTTTTAGGCACTGTAATGACAAGCAAATGAATGATCAGTGCTACAGAAAGCAGTATATTCAGGCTGAACATACTGCATATGAGCATTTTCATACTAGGTGTAAGGAAAACCAAAGCCAAGTGTAGCCCATAGCTGTCTCCTTCTCCCCCATTCTGCAGGTTGTCATCTTCTGCAGGGAGAAGGAGCTGATAGACCCACATACCTGCTCCCAGTCCTCACTGTAAACTGGGAGCCCTGATCCCCAGCTCTAAGCCCACAAAATCCCACAATGCTGATTTGGCCTGATAGTTAGGGGCAGAGTCTGCTTCTCTTCCAGGTGACTGATGAAACCCAAGAGCAATTCTGGCACAGGTGGAGAGCATCAGCCCTGGGATGCACCCACAGCTGGAGCAAATCAGGGGATGAGCTGCTTTGCTCCCTCATAACAACAGACCTGTGTGCCATAGGGTCATGTTTTCACCCAGGCTGGGTAATCAAGTCTGTGCTGGAGGCAGGTGAACCCAGCAGGATCACAGCGGGGTCCACAGACAGCTATTTAAATCCTCCTTCAGCAGCTGCAGCTTTTGCTGCTGCTTTTTTGTTGCCTGGGGGTTGTTTCACTTGGCTATGGCTGGGTAAGTGTTTTTTCTCCTTCCCTCTCCTTAGCAGCTGAAGGTCAGATTTGAAAGTCTTTGCTCCAAGTGGAGATGATTCTTGTGGCTTCTGCCTTGAGCCTCACATCCAGGACTGATTTGGTGTTTGAAGGGGTGCTGTCCTGCTGGATGTTGTCTTGTTGTAAATGGGCATTTCAAAAGAGAACAGCGAATTTATAGGTAAAATTAAGTTGTTGAGCATTTTAACTGAAGGAGGAAAAGGGAGGCTTTAGACTGGTAGAGCTGCAAAAAGATATTTTGTTCATCTTGGGAACCAGAAGCTCTGGGATATGCTTCAGAGATGTCCCTGATAACCTGAATGGCTGCAGGGAGCCAAGCTGAGGTATCTATACAGTAGCATTCCCTCCATGGATAAGGAGACCCTATCCCTCAGGGAAAGGTGGTATACTGACCTGGAAGACAGCCTGATGGCTCTGAGGGCTATTGCATACACCAGGTGTCATTTAATATCTAGGCCATGTAAAAAAAAAAGGCTAGAGGGTCTGATAGGTAGGAAGCATGGTTAGAACGATAGTTAAAAAGCAGCTGTTTTTATCAGCTAAGTAGCAAGCTCTAAAACTTTGATCTAGATTAGCCACCATGCTTGTGCAGAAAGTGGACACAGGGACCTGCTCTATGGTGAAACTGTCTTGGGTTGACTTCACCTGTAACTCTCCATGCTGGAGTCGAAGGTTTTTCCACTTCTTTCTGTTCTTTCTTGTACCATTACAATATCTGTATCCCTTTTCTCCTCACCCTTAAACAACTTTCAACATTTTCATTGCATGTCTAACTTAATGAGAAACTTTGGATGTGCCTGGAGCTGTATCCAAGGCTGTGCTCAGATGTTGAAATCGCTGCCTGAAAATTGGCTTCTCGGGTAATAACCTGGAGCTCAGTGTATGAAGTGTAGCGTGTTGTAGATGTTCTCTCGGTGCAATTTCTTTGAAGAAATAAATTACCACTGTGTTTTGTATTGGGAGAAATAGTGTTTTGTTGTTAAAAGTGACCCATAAAGATAACAGTTCTAGAATTTGGCACTTTACCTTTGCAGGTCTTTTTTAATAGCTTTAAAAAATGATAAAGGTTTTCTTATTATAAGGGTCTCTGGATTACTTATCTAAATTATGAGTGAGGTGGATGTTATCCTTCAAAGGATAAGCTTTCTGCTTGCTGTGTTCTCAGACAAAGTATTTTCCAACAACGCGGTCTTCAGTGTTCGCCCATTTTTGCACTATAATGAGATGTATGCCACTACAAAACTGCATTAAAAGACTTTTTAATGCAGTCGGGAGCCACAGCTAACAGGCCTTCTATCAATGTAAGTGCCATAGCTCAAACTGATAAAGAGCTAAATCCCTAACAAGCTCTAAGTTACAGCATGGAAATAGAAAGTAGACTTTCTCCATGCACGTTTTAAGTACCTCATTAGTTCTCAATATGTCTACATGAGCTGAAAGTAATTGATCTCATTACAATGTATATAAATGTGGCAAATTTCTTGAATTTTGCAACTTAGCTCTGTTCAATTAACTGGTTTGTTAAAATATATGTCTCTGCAATTAATTGCAGGGGTGAGAATGTGAAAAGGAATATATGCATACGTTGGGGTCTAGAGGACAGAGATGCTGAGTTTCATCCAAATCTCCGCTATGGCATTTTGGGATTTTGAGAAATCTGTTCTCCATGGAAAGCAGTACACAGTAAGGGCTATTTGCTGCTGAGGTGGAAGAGCAGCCATGCCCTACACTTTGAAGTAAAGAGGTAGACTTGTGACAGTTTCAAGGATGCTGAAGGTTGTTCTCTATATTATTCATAGCGTTAATCACACTTTGTTTTTAATCTGAAACTTGTCTGAAAGATGTGCTTTGAGGACTGGGAGAAGCTTACAGAGCTGGTAGCTCTCTACAGTGCTTAGCCAAATCTGTACTGTGCTTAAACTTCCTTGCTTTGGTGGGTCTTTATAATGCACCTGTGGCCCAGCTGCAAAGAGTGTTGCTGAGTTGAGATCTTTGGTGCATATGGGGTGTGTGTAATGAACAGGCCTTGTGTACACCCTCTGCTCAGACTAGAATTTCCTTTTCTGTGTCTCAGTGGTATAGAATCGTAGGTTTGCAGTCTCATCCTTCATCTGGATTTCACAAGCTTCTTGGACACAAGATGATTCCCCTCTAAATGCCTGCAAAACGGCCCCGATGCCCTTGGTGCTCTGTTAAACAAGTATAATAAATTCCTCTCCATCCTCTGCGTCTCTGCAGTGCAGCAGTTTCTGCAGCCCCAGGGCTCAGATTTTTCCTGTCCCTTCCAGAAGAGTCCAGCAAGAAGTGCAAGTTGGCCTGAGGCACACGACGGGATATGCCAGAGATGTGGGGGTCTTGTTTTCATGCACTCCTAGCCCTGAGCAGAGCTGCTCTCTGCAAACGGCAATGACTTCTGTGGAAGTCATACCAGTAACAGGGCTCTGGGCTGTGAACACGCATTTGGAAAGATCTAGGCATCTAGGAAAAAGTCCAGCCCCACAGAAAAAAAAAAAAAAATAGGGATAGAACAAAGAAAAACAGCCTGAAGGACAAATGTATGGTAATGTAATTTCTGGGATACTGGAACAAATGCAAAAAGGCTGGAAAGCCCACAGTGGAGCTTGTTTAATACAGTTTTGTAGAAGGAGGTCTGTAAGTGAAATTTAGCTCTGACCAAGTAAAGAGAGTTCTAATAGTCCTTGAAGCTTTATTTTTTGTGATGCTTATGGCTGAAAAATGAGCCATAAGATTGGAATAACCAACACAGTGGTTTTGTTTTTACTTTCAGGGGTTCTTGAGCTTACCTTGGCATCACATATTACTGGTTAAGATGGTCCTTAGCCAAAGCTCTCCTTGTCCACACTGAAAGCTTTGCCATGCTCAGAATTATGAGGTTGTTTTGTGGTTGTTTGCTTCCTCCAATGTTCCTGAAAAACTATTTTCTGCTCTTTAAAGCTCACAACTTTGAAAAGTTCTTAGAACAAAGTGATCTGTTCAGTTAGTTACACTACATAAAGCATACCTAGAAATATTTGCGGCGTGCCCTGCTACTTCAGTAATAAAAGAGCATGTGCTTGTTCTATTAATTCTAGCTTTTGGAGGGCAGGGGGTTATTTGTTTTGTGAGTAGTTTCTGCGTGCGACTTTACCCATAAACCAGATGTCAACACAAGACTCCACATGTTTGTGATCATTAGACAACATTAAAAGCTATCACTCAATCACCATTTGGGAACAAGAACATTGGGTGTTCTGCTACCTGCAAAGCAATAAAATTATTGTCTGACACATCTACAATCCCAAAACTAGCAATCTGCTTTTACATGGAATAAGGTGTGTTGTTACAATACGGTGTCTTGCTGAGCTGTTCATAGATAACATTTGCATTAGATAATTTAATTTAAATACACAGAGAGAGCACAGTTGTAGGTCTTATTTATAAGAAACTGAAATAATGTTCAGTTAGGTACTTCTGTAAATAGTTGTGTCATTCTGAATTATTTTTTTACCTGTTTGTTATTAACCTTTGCCATTTTTGCCAAAGAAATTAGAAAAGACTGGATATTTGCAAACACTTGAGAACTATATTTCCTTTTATTCAACCGTTCTTTTTAGCATAGAAACAGTATCAGCATATTTTCCAGTTTCCAGAGGGTTTTGAAAAGAGTGATAGGAAACCATAAAACTCCTGAAAAGACTTTACCTTTGCTGAAGACTTTATATATAAAGAGATCAATTTTCTGATAAGATTCTGTGGAATGAAAGGATGTTTTGTAATTTTAGCAAACATGAATACCAAAACTAGGGATGGCTGCTTGGGACCTGGAGCCTGATACAAACCTCATTATAGACTATGAAAAGTTTCCTGGAGCTTTTATGGCCTTTGGATCTGGTCCTTTAATGTGTCTGGTAAGGTAATGGTTGAAATAGTTTCCAGTGCTCTGGTCTGTTCTCTTAATGTTACAATGCTGCCAGTTTCTGTGGAAGGGCTTTAACTCCTTGGCAAGCCATTTTGGGGGGGGAAGAAATCTTTCAGTGTTGGCAGCAATTATGATGTGTATTATACCTCTGCCAATATCTATTCCAACCTAACTTCAATAACAAGAAGCAAAATCTGGTTATCACTATTGATTACACAATGACAAATAACTTTTGTATAATCTGCTGTTTTCATTGCAGTAAATCAGTGTTCGGATGGCATGACTTGCACAAAGATGTGTTCTTGGTAAAAGCTTTTAATGAAGGTGCCCAGTGTGGGAGCTGTGCTGGGTCTACGTGGCAGGTTCTGTTTGCACAGACAGTGCTCTCACAGAAACCTTCCCCTGGCCCTGTGTAAGGGGGGTAAGGAAGGTGTGGGGGTGACATGCATTTTTGATCACTTTGGAAGGCGCATGCATGTGTTACCCTGGTGTAAAAAAACAGTGCTGGTAATGCCGTTTATAACCAACTCTGGCGTGTTGAGAAAATGTACTCTTCTAACCTAAGACCGGTCATGATGTTCATAGGGCAATAAAACTCCAAAAGCATTAATTTCAATTGCCCATGTACAGTAATTGGATATTAAATATACAGTGGTTTCATCAGAAATTCATCAACTTGTTCATTTAGGAGCAGAATCAGAAGCCTACAGAACTCAATAGGAAGGTGCACCTGCTTCGGTACCCTTCTGTTGGGTCAGGGCTTCCCTTTCCTCTGTAAACCCCCTGAGAAGTGCTTCTGTGAGCTCAAAGCAAAATTCATCTGTGGTTCTGTGGGGTTTAGTTCCAGGCATAGGCTCCACAGCTGCTTTAGGCCAACGTAGCTACATCATAGTTTGTTTTCTGCTCACTAACAGGAGTTAAGGATGGCGACCAGATCAAGTTTGCCACTAAGTCTGTTTCTTCCAGCTGTGCAAGGTGCACAGCACTTTCTGCACCATTCCTTGCTATCTGCGAGCCAGAAGAGTTTGCCAAAAACTTGCATCCAGTGCTGTGCTTGGTTTTGCAGGATGTGCCATTTTCAGCACCTTGAATGCTGTCTGCATCTTAAACCATGACAATATTCTAAGGCTCATGCTGAGCTCACCTGCATTGCCTGGTAGATGTTTTAACCCTACAAACAAGTAGTCAGTCCAATTGAAATATAAGGGTCTCCTTCAGCTGCAAATGTGCATAGACCATCGATAAGCAGTTAGCCACAGAAATAAGGAATACAGAATAACCTGGGATAAACCAACGGCATAATTGTGAGTGGTGAAATGCCCAAGGAAACGGTATGAGCAGATGTCTGATACAAGACTTTTCTTACAGTTATCTGCCTTGTGGATTACCCAAAGTTTTATATTTTTTGTTACTTGGTTGCTGGGTGAGTTTAATCCTTTCCAACAAGGAGGGCTCTTGACAAGGAGGTGGATTGTATTGCAGGTCGAGGTTCTGGACGGCTGCCATGCAAAGTGGTTTAGACAGAGAGGCTCTGAGTAAGTGCTGCAGTAGTTGCAAATTGGCAGATCCTCTGTGCGTGGATGCCAGATAGCCAATTCCCACTTCACAATGTTGAATAATGAGTATTGTTTCGAAATTCTTTTAAGAATAAACTCCGTTAAGATGCTTGGAATGTAAATACTTCCTCTTAGAGAAAGTAATGATTTTAATTCTATTATTAGGTCTGTTAATGAAAATGTCTATTTAAACTATTTAAGACATCCACTAAAATTCTACAATATTAATTTTATGGAGAACTTCCAAAAGAACTCTATTAGTTTTCCTCCATTAAGGTAACATTATGGACTTTTAATAGAGCTCTTGGCTACAGCAGTTTTTATTGACCTATTTAGTAAATGAATTAATGTTAGTCCTAGTGTCTTCAAAATATGTGATAAATTTTAAAAATTAAAATAAAAAAAGTATTTGGTCATTTCTCCATTACAACAACTTTTACCACCCCTTGATCAGATGTATATATGCACTCGGTGAATTGTAGGTATGATTTAGTTTTGTTTAAGACTTTCTGGACACCTCAGATAATGATTTTTAGTCTCTACATAACCTTATTTTTTAAGTAAGGCAGAAAAATCAATTCTTATGTGATCTTACCCACCAGTTGGTTCCATACAAATAAATCTCAGATTGGGATGTGTTAATTCTTTTAATAATGCTTTTTCTGCTCAATCAGATTGAGTAAATGCAGCTGGGTTACCTACATTGCATTATTTGTCATTGATTTCTTTTTTCCAAATTACGCATGCACCTAGCCATGAATGTTTGTGTCTTGCTTCTAGATTTGATAAATATTATGTTTTTTCTGTAGTTTTGGACAAATTATTCTGAGTTTCATAAGGAACCCCATTGTGCTCTTGCCCATGACTCATAGGAAGACCTAATCCTTTTCGAAGAGTTCACATCTTGATTGCTCTGACAACCCATGCTCCTGCTCAGTCGGGGAATCTCAGCTAGCATCTCAGCATGATGTTCCAAGCAAAAGATTGTGACTGACAGTGTCCTAAATTCATTATGAAAACATAAAATTCTTCTGGTCATGGGTTTGTTCTGTGTTTATATTGCACAGACACTGGACA
Organism: Cariama cristata; assembly: GCF_000690535.1. Lineage (NCBI taxonomy): Eukaryota > Metazoa > Chordata > Aves > Cariamiformes > Cariamidae > Cariama > Cariama cristata. Next base: position 88,643 of record NW_009630579.1, read on the forward strand.
CGCATGACATTTTCATGCTCTTTAAAACACTATGCCATTAGATAGCCAATCCAGTGGTCCACTAATGAGAATTTTATTTGAAAAGTAAAAGCAAAACAAATTCATGTTATCTAAGTGTTAATAGTTAACTGAAGTTTATTTAAATGCCAGGTTAGGTTATAGATTAATAATGTAATTTTTTTCTAAAGGCTATTTCCTATAAACCAGCACTGTCTTGTCTTCAGCCTGAAGACTGATTATTTATGTTTGATTTATTGTTTTTAGTGCATTCATTCATATTGCATTTCATATTCTGGACTGTCATGTTGATATGAATGTGACCCAGTAGCACATCATACACCATTTGTGTAATGCAAGCTCTTTGTAATGACCTGTCATCCTCAAAACTGAACATAAAATAAGTATCTGACCTAAAATATTTGAGATATTTACTTGCTTATCTGAGTTGGCTACCCGTAGGTGATAATGCCAAGATGTCTAAAGCATCAGTTGTTAAAATGAAATGCCTGAGTTCAAAAGCTAGAAGGAGGTAGCCGGGAAAGTGAATCTATATTGCTACCAATTCTTTGCATGCTGTTTTGTCTGGGTGTGCTGGATAACTTACATGTACTGCCTTCCATAGCTGACACCAGAGAGATGGATGTTTAGCCACCATACAGAGTTTCACCACTAATTCAGTAAGTGACTTGAGCTTTTTCTGTGTGCCCTCTTGAGGGCTTTTACATTACCTGTAGGTTATTTACTGAGTTTCTGCATAAGAATCAAGCTTGCTTCTGGCCACTGAATGCCCAGATGTGCCAGAGTGACTGATTCCATGTTGTAGGAGCTAGTGGTTTAGGTCTTGATCTTATAAACACTTGCTACTTAATTTAGCTTTATTCCTAGGCACATAGTCCCTTCAATTTCTTTTCATTTACAGCTTTATTGGATCTGTCTGATGAATGTTAAGCACGGCATTTATATGTTTGGGTCTTCTAAGGTGTGCAAGACCACATGTACAAGCATTGTAGCTAAATCCCTGTTTTGATCTACCGGGATCTTCTTGGGAGTGGGCTGGCAGAGACTACAGATGATGGGCAAGGAAATAAAACTGGATATAGAAAGGAGAAGAACAAGATTTAAATATGTCACTGTTGTCATTCTCGGCTTGAAAATGCCACTGTGGAAGCTATGTGTGAGCACTAGACCTTGCTACTCTGAAAGCCTAAAGGTTGTGCAGGCTTGTTAGTGGAGGTCGACAGAGGGATGTTTATTTTCAGCACTGTTCTCACACTGACAACTTCAGACTGAATGGATCCACAAATATGTATGCTTGGTGATTTCAAGTAGCGCTATCATCACTTTTGCCACTTAGTTCGGAGCTTGAGTAAACTCTGGCCAACACATCTATGCCAGTTTGCCACTCACGTATCATAGCTTCAGGCCCAAGAGCTAAATTTGAGATTGTTTAATGTTTGTTTATTAGTACTTTTAAAACAGTGTAGCATAGCACAGTCATGTTTGACTTCAAAATATTGAATAATGTGGTGATACTAGTTCATCATTTCAGTCTGTGCTAAAAACTATTCAGGTAGGGCATTTTTAGGGATAGGCTTCTACACCCTGTACATAAAATATGTGGCGCCTATAAGGAGAATCTAACATGTGTAGTAGCGTGTATCTAGTATGTACTATAGGGATGTCAGGTCAACCGTACGTTTGGGCAAGTGCTTTTGATGCAATGTTTGTGACGTAGAGGAGATAGATTACTACATGGTAATATGCTCCCTTCTGACCATTGTGTCTACCAATTGCCCTAACAGGGCAACAGAGCCTCCTCAGCACCAGAGCTAAAGGACCCTTTCACAGCCATAGTCTCAGGTGCCTTCATATGTACTTTAAGCAATATGACCATGCTCAGAACAAGTTCTTCAGTCTTTCCAGGGTCCCTTTTGTTTCAAAAAAACAGTGCCTTAGCTCAGCAATGCATGCAGCCCCTTTTTTTGCCTGTTGTCGTTTTGCAGACTCTGCAACCACCCCGTGCTGCTATGTAGACAGTCATGCTGCTCTAGTAGAGGAACCTTTGCTGTTGTGTCTGCCATCTGGAGCAGGCTCTGTGTATCTTTCTGCCTCATCAACTCTCCATCTCTTCAACTTTTGTCTTTTTTTTTTAAAGTAGATTTTCTCATCTGCATATGCCTCTTAATTTTTTTTCTCACTCTTTTATTGGCCTTATGGCTCAGTGCCTTAATTTATTCATCATACAGTGTCTTTACACCACTGGTTTCTATAATTTATACTGTGTACTGCCTGCATCCACTGCTTCCTTGTATTTAATTCTCTTCAGTGTTTGGGAATACAGTTGGTATGAAAGGCAGTATATGATATAAAGTTGTATTATATTGTACAGAGATACAGCAGCATCTGCTGCTATATATATAAATATTCTAACTTTGCAACACTCAATAAAGCAAGTAATTTAGGCTAGTTTTAAACAAAATATTCTGTGATAAAATGAATTTCAAAACATATCTTGGGTCCTTTATGAATAGGGGTTAATCTCCAGCACAAGGTTTATTAACTCTCATATATAAAAAATACATGTATTTGTACATGTGTTTGTGTGTGTATATATACTTTGTATGTAATACACTATTGTTAAAAATCTCCATTCTTGGAGCTATGTGATCAAAGGAAGACCCTGCTTTTTTTTCTTCTTCTTTTGGTTCATTTGTTTGACGATTTTGAAAATTTGAGCTTTTACCAGGAGAGCTTTGCGTCTGGCTGTCCTGACTCACAGAAGTGCAGGCTTCCTTTTACATCTGCGGTTGTGTGCTTGCGTGCTGGCAGTTTGCTGTGGGCACACCACCTGAGCTACTCTGAGCCAAAGCTACTTGCTTCTCTTTCTTTGCAAGTAGTCTGAAGTCCTCAAGTTAGAAGAAAGATTTGAGAAACATATCTTGTAAAACAAATATCTATGGCTTGCTTTGTTTGACTCAGAATTAAGTTCAGAATCTGATTTGTAGAATTCTGATCTGTCAAATAACACTGCTAATACTGTTCTGATCTCCTAGTTGTACATTCCTGGGACTGAAAGTCTCCACCTTTTCAAACCTCTGAAAGCTCAGAGGTCTTGCAACACCTGCAGGATTGCACAACTTGTGAATGCTTGACTTTTATCTAGTGGGTACCTCCTGCAGGACTGTGCAGGCTTTCTGGGACCAATCCACAGCCCAGAGTTGAGGGAATCGGTATTGAAATGTTCAGCTGACAAAAGCAGTTGAGTGTGGTTTGTGCTTGGGACCAGCATTAGGATTCTCTCCCAGTACTATTGCACAATGGCAATCCAGAAGGCTTGTTGATATGGCTAAACATGACTTTATTTTAGTGATGTAACCAGTATTTGTTGATTCTGGGTTTTTTCCGCTTATTTAATTTGGCATTCTTTGTCCAAGCTGTTGCTGTCAGAACTTCCTTCATGAGCTGAACTGGAATAACAAGAGACAACTATTTAAAGGAAATAATTTAAACACAAGGGTGTTGGTAATAAAAAGAGTTCATCTGTGCAACAATATTACATTTACCATTGTAGTTGTTTACTGATGAATACAGAGCATTCATCTTGGTAACAAGGAGAAAAGGGGAGAAAAAGTTTTATATTAAATCAACTAAATGATGAAGTGAGTCAGCAGAGGCTGTTTTAGTGTTCAGAATGCAAAATGTGCGGTTCATAACCATGAAATTATCTGTAGCTTTTATAAACGTATTTTGATTGTAAATGTGTGTGCAAGATAAAAATGCTTAGTTTTTAGGTTGAGATGGACAGCTAATTTTTTAAAAACCATGACATTAATGGCTGGAACTGTAATGCCCATGTTATTCAATCTTGAAAAAGTTTGCTTACAGTTCACTTCTAATGGCTTTTTCGTACAATTATCAAATGACTGATAGTCATTGCAAGCATTTTAGCAGCTTTCAGATATGATTTTTTTTAATTAAATAGGCTATAAATTACGTAAGTAGCAAAGGTTGACAAACTAGCACTCTGTGCAGCATCGCTCTTTCTTAGCATAGCTGTCACAGGACGTTTGTAGTCTTGATTTCTTTAAACACTTTGTGTTGTGGGTTTTTTTTTAATTTGTATCAGATATTGACTTGGAACAGTAAGTAAACAGCTCTGGAGAGCAGGATGGGATATTGCAGAAATACTCCTGAGCCTGCTTTGCTGGAAGCATTCTGATTTAGAGTTTGTGGAGCTGTATGACCTGCATGCTGCTGGCAGAGGCATGATGGCCATGGGTTTGTGGAGAATGTGGTCTCTGTGCTTAAGGCCAAAGGACTTGCGTGTAGTGTACGTGTGCATGCTGCTAATACCGTGCCCTACTTTCTAGCTGGAAGGTGTCAGTAAGGTCTCTTGAGCTTACTGTCAAATGTGTCATTGGAACAACATCCATGGTCCCCCCAAGGAATTGCAGATGTCCCTTAACCACCTGTAGGCTGGTACTGTGGCAGCTGCTTGTGGAAAGGGTGATGAAAAATTAGAGGCCTTACCCTATATTCCTGTACCATTTGTTTTAAAATATGTTCCTGTGAACACTGCCTTTGCTGCCATTGCCTCTTTATGATTCTTTCTGCTAAGCCCCTTCCAGTTCCAAACCAGTAAAGCAACACTACAAACACAGGACAATGTGGCTCTTGTTATGCTAGTTTTGAATGAGACATTGCAAATCAGCCTATCTTAGACCAAACTAGTTCAGCCTGCCCAAAGCCATGGGTATCATCAATAGGAAATAATGCTGTGACTTTTTTTTTAGGAGATTAATAAATGCTAAAGAAAAGAAACTAATATTTGGTATTTTGTATTCGAACTGCAGGTGATCTAAAGATGAGAAATGCGTGGGCCAAACCTTGAAGGCTTTTTAGTTTATCTTGACTTGGGCAAAATCGTATCAGGGGAAAAGAGTACCAGACTGGAGTCTGTTTTTTATACAAGAGGTCACCATTCTTTTCCCACATGCTGCTGTATCCCTTTCTGTGCTGTACAATACACTCACTTCCTAAGAAAATCGTAACATTTTTCTTGAAGTAACAAAAAGCTGCAATTTTTAGGACAAAGAGTGCACAAATTAAGGTGCCTCGTTTGCATTCTCACCTACTTTCACCTAGAATAGCAAAGGGCCCCTTTGTGGGTTTCAGCACAGGAGGAACCCATGTCACCCCTCCGGCTCTGCTACCACTCTGTGGGATCCTGGGGTTAACGCCGAGTTACGTATAGATGATGTAAACTGCTGCTAGTTTGCCTTGCTGCAGAACACAAGTCCAGTTTCAGATTAATTATTTAGGCTGCTCTCAGTTCATACTATTTTCCCCTCTTCCAATGTTCTTCTCCTAATCACCCAGGCTTTCGGTTGTTACCCTGCGTACTATGTGCTTGTCCTGATGATGGTCTTTTAAAACCAAAGTACTGTTGATGAAGCAAGAAGAAAATAAGGAATTGATACAGCTTCACTGTGCGTTCAGGGTTACGAACACTTAAAGCAGTAACTATGCCGCCATCTGTTAAAACCACTGGTAAGCGAGTTTCACACAGCTTCTTTGCAGCCTAGAGGCTTTGTTTAGATTGAACAGTCCATGCTGTTGAACTACGTCCACTGCTGCATCTGAACATGTCCTCATGTTTTGTTGGCAACCCTTCTCTCCTTTCCAGTGTGGACCTATGCCCTTTCCTTCATTTCTGTCCACCTGGACACTTGCTTTTTGAGTTTCTGCTGTTACTTGGCCCTTCTATATGGTGTCAGTTGGCACCCACAGTTTTCTTGGAGCTTTGATTAAAGAACTGTAATGTTTTCCTTAGGTGCTTAGCAGGCACCTGACCAACTCCTCTACTTGCTCGGGCTGGGTGGTGGGGTAAAAGGCAGTTTTTCCCCATTGGGAACTCTCTAGAGTTCTCTAGTGGCCTCAGCCCAGGAAAAACAGCACTGGGGGAAAGTTCTTTAGAGAGCCACTGCCTCAGCTTTAAAGCACCACCTGTCAAACCCAGGCCTAGCTCAGTACAGCAATGAAAATTCAGGCATGTGCAAACTTGCATATCTTTGAAGAACAGAGACATTTGAATCTAAATTCAGCCTCTACAAAGGTTGGCTTCAGCCAATGGGGTCAGATCACTCCCTACTTCAGAAAGGTGACAGTTTCTGCTTAAATGGATTAGCAGCTATCCATATCCTCTTGTTAGCACTGCAATTACAAATTAGTATAACATAAAAGGTTGGTATAATTGTGCTGGAAATGAAAAATATCTCTTTATGTTGCACATTTCACAGCCACATTAGACTTGCAGAGCATTGTGGCAATGATTACTTTTTGCTGAGGGGGAGAGAAAGAGATAAATGACTTCTAAATCACCATATGACTCAGCCTGCAAGCTCTGAGTTTATTTGTAAGACATTTATCTCCTTGTATACTCACCAGGAAAAAAAATTATCATTTAATTAATAAACTTAATAGCTTGAGGTATTCTGATCAATAAAAAAATAGTATGAGAGAACAGGGCCTGATGCAATGAAATATTGAGTTGTCTGCAGACAGACCTGTGATTTTCTTTAAAACTGATTGTGCTCCTGCCTAGTTAGTTAGGGGAGGCTGTGTGGTAAGATGCATTGCCCTGCTGAAAAACAAACTGATAGGCCAGCCTGAACAAAAAAATGGAAGCAGCTTCTTGCACCTTGGAACAATTTCCCCTTTGTTTTCTCTGTGTGACCTTTTGAGCTTTTTTTTTCCTGCTGGCACTGAAATGCTGAACGAGCTTCCAGTGAAGCCAATGGGTGTTTTTCCACTGACTGCAGCAGACCCTGGCTGGGTCAAATTCTGCTACTGATGGGGCCTGACTCGCTGCCTGTGCCTGTTGTGACATTAGATCAAAGCCCCATTACAGCTCTGCAAATCCAGACTTACCATGCTGGCTCCAGGGCTTATCCCGGATAATGCAGAATAACCAGCAGCAAGACGTGCCCCGATCTCCTGTCACCAGTGGCTCAAATGCGAACAGCGGTGGCTGCCTGGCAGGACAGGGGTTTTTTGCTTTATCTGCAGCTCTGCGACGAGCCTTGTTACGATTTCGTTCTTTGCCAAGGCAGCCAAGCGCTGATCTAATGCAGAAGTGGTTGCTGGGGCAAATATGCAAATATGTCATTTTTTCATTCAATCTGTACTAAAAAATGTGTCCTTAAAGAAAAGACCTATGGATATTGGATAATTTCCTTGTAGGCATTCAGAAACAGCAGG
>NW_009630579.1:95933-99428 GCF_000690535.1 Cariama cristata
CAGGAATTTTTCATCTGTCTGCATGGCAGCTTTACAGTGGCAGATAGAAATGGAAGCAATATACCTCTTCTCACAAACAAATGCATCAAGTTAGCTCCATGTGTCACTTCTGACATCAGTGTTAAATGGTGTATGGGTTTTTAATTTGAATATGCTTTTGAAACAGTTTGTTGGAAGAAACAGTGCTGTGGATGCCATGACTTAATTGTGAATTGGTTCTTCTCAATTCATGCTTTCTGCATTGGAAATCCCAGACCCTGCTCATGGTTGTCCTCTCACCGTTGTTGGATTAGGTATCTCCTTCAATTACTTCAGATTACGTATCTCCTAGGTGCTGCACAGCATCTGCTTGGGCATCAGGTTAAGTTGAAAGTGAGAAAGAGAACATAATGGAGGATAGAAAAAACACACAAAGGAAGGGAAGGGATGGTCAGGATGGTGGTGTATCTCCTTCAATAGCAGCAGACTGTAGTCTTGGCAAGTATGCTGACCTCAGCATAGTTGTGACTGAAGCTGAGCACCTTCAGCAAAAAGGAGCAGTTTTCCCCCTTTCACTGGAGCCTGTTTCACCCCTTTTGTTCTCACACTGTCTCTTTTTGAAGTTCCAAAGTGAGATGGAAATACAAGAGAGGGTATTATTCACCTTAATTTTGCCCAAATTCAATGTAATTGTGGATGTGCCAATTATGATCTACTCCTGACTTGTTCTGTGTTAATCATGATTCTGAGTTTACATACAAAGCTATCTTGTTTGGATGAATGCAGGCTCCTCCCTTTCAGTGCTGTTTTTATCAAGAGTGATTGTTACAGGTTTCCAGACTGTTGTGTGAAACCTCGCATTTTCCTGTGCCGAGCTCACAATTATGGAAGACCTGCAGACCCCAATTATCACAGTGAGTCAAGGGTCATGCTAGTGAATAAGAATGATGCTTATGAGTAAACACTGCAAGATGTGGTCTGTCGTTGCTGGGTCTCCTTTTACCCCTTAAGCACCATGCATATTTTCTATGCTGAGGCACAAGAATTACTATAAACAAAGTTAAATGTTCATTAGCCGCAATTGAAACATGACAGTGCAGAAGTGTGATAACAGGAGAAGCTTCTGAAGATGCAAGAGAAGAGATGCTGAGAATGAAGAGTTTTCCTAAAAATTTGTCAGAATGTTTGATTTTGAACTAGCAGATAATATTTTCCTGAAGAATTTCAACTAATTTGTCATAATTTTTCCCTAGTTTTAATCCAACTCTGCATGCGGTTTTCTGACTCACACTATGACTTAATTTCTTGTTCTGTACTGTGCTCACTGCCATAATATGTAGGCATTCAGATGTCTTCACTCAATCATTTTAATTAAAGCAGGAGTCCTTACTCTTAAATGTGGACAATGAGTAACACACAGCCAGCTATGCTTGTTAGGCTCAAAGGTTTTTTTAATTATATATGTGCCTACTGGTATTCAGTGCAATCCTGTTTTAGCATTTAAGCAAGTGATCAGCTTAAGTGAGTTCAAACAGATCTTAAGCATATGTTCAGTATGAGGCGGTAACTTCAATGCACTGCTGAATGGGGACATGAATCAGCTTCTGATTTACTGACAAAATTGTTATCTAGAGAAAATGTCCTTCCTTCCTAGGATTCTATTAGATGAGCTGGAGATAATAGCCTTTTCCTACTGGTGCCAAAATTGGCACAAGATCTGTCTTCATGTGGTAAGCGAAGGCTCAGTGCAGCAAGCTGGTACAAACTATTTTACTTTCTTTAGCTTATTCTCAACCTTTCCCTCTCCCTTTATTAAAGAATGAACATGAGACGCTGCACAGTCTTAATTTTCGAGAGGGTTTTTAGTTGTGAACTGGGACAAAAATTTTTTTCAGTAACTAAATTATCCAAATTTTTACTGATGCTCCAAAACCTCAGAGATGAGTTAGAAGGATGGAAACTCTTGACTCTTGACTTAATCCCTAACACAGTGTTTATAGCTTTCCTAATGTTCTCAAGGCTATCTACTGAAATGTCTCTGGATGCTTGGCACTGCCATCTGAAGCAAACTTTTAAAAAAATTAATAAAAATATAAAAGCATCCATTCAGATAGCAATGCTAGTAAGCTGTGATAGGAGGCAGTGAGCTGCTACCAGTCCTACCAGTGCTTTCCTGGAAGCAGGATGGACCTGGCTGAGCTCCTAAGTCAAGAGAAAGTGCAGAGAGAGGTCTGGAGGATGCGTTACCTCAGGTGGAGCACCACGCAAAGGTCTGGCCCTGGACACTTGCCCAGGGATAAAAGCGCCCACTTGATGTAAAGAATTTCTCTGCAACTTGGCTGAGTGGACCAAAGCCATTCCAGCAGCCTAGTGACATTTGACAAAAAGCAAGAGTAAAATCAGTCTTGAAACAGGTTGTGAAATAAGAACAGATTCACGCATAAACGCGGTGTGATATTGGTTATAAATGGAAGTAGTGGAAATAGGACAGCAAAAAGTTTATTTTTAACTACTACTTAGACTTTCCAAAGTGTAGTATGCTATAAAAAAGAAAACAAAGACTGGTAAAAATTCAGGTAAGAGTGAAATGTTACAATATTCAATATTCTATGAGAGTAGATAAAAAACTAGAGAGGAATGGTGTGATAAGAAAAAACTTCTTCTGTCTAAAAATGTTAGTTTATAATGTTAACTAAATTAAGCAGTTATCGATTATTAACATATGTTCTCTTACTGGCTTATTTAATTCTTTTCAAGCTTTCGGAATTTGCTATGGGGTGCTCTCAATTTGAGTGCAATAGTGAAAGATTTATGCTCTGTAGCATACTGGCTGTTCTGCCAGCAAAGTAAACAGCACTTTAGATAAGATTTGGGCTTCACTTAATGAGAACATCATCTTTCAGGGCACAGATTTGCTCATGTAACCAAATAGGCCATGCATATCCCTATTTGTTATAAAAATTAATATACAAAATAAACTCTATTTATGTAGCTATATGGGCAAGTTATATTATGTCTGTGTCCCTATCTGTGTAACTTCATTATAACATTACTCAGTAGCTCAGAGAAGTTGACAGTGAAGCTCTATGGCATCACATGGGTGCTTCGGACAGGGAAGAAAAATCCAACAGTGCTGATATGAGAAGGACTCACGTATTGCATCCCCACATCTTTCTCTACTGGTAACGCTCTCCTCCGCAGTTAACTCTAGATGATATGCGCAGCACAAAATGTGCTCTAAACTGAGGTTAAAATCAGTAAGGCATAAAACATAGGAATTTGTACTGTGTAGTATTTGATGATAAAATTAAATTGGATGCTTGTAAGAAGAATAACAGCTATGCCATATTGCTGTGTGGATGCTGTTATCTACATGTGTGTTCATTTTTCTTAATGCTAAAATAATGCTGCAAACGTGCAGTGAAAAGGAAAATGTCAAATTTATAATCTGTTGGAGAATGCTGCTCCTTTTACCGCAACCATGGTGAAAAGCAAGAGCTTCCTCATGATGTTTCC
>NW_009630579.1:99439-127569 GCF_000690535.1 Cariama cristata
AAATTACACTATGTCTGTTTATACAATTCACAGAAAAAAAAACAAAGGAAAGCAGGAGTCATGAGGTCTAGTAGTTGCCCTGCTATGCAGACAGGGAAGCCATTGACCAGTCTTAACCTGTCTTAGAGTCATTTGACAACTCTTTGACATCATGCAGTTAGATTTCTGTCATTCTACCTGTGCTACATAATGCACGAGGTGTATTATACAAAAGCCTTCTTTATTTTACAATAACTATTTGTGTAACTGTAGTTGCATAGTGGCCAATAAGGCAGTGTGTTCTCCTTTCCTTCTAGGCCTGTTGATAAATTTATACTTTTTCAAACTTCTTTTAAATTCACACAGTTTAGTTATACTGATTGAGTTTTCTTTCCTAATTCAAAACATGCAACCAAAAAATGTTCTTTAAAAACTCTAGTGATGTAAATGTAAACCGAACTTTAAAATTTGCTAATTGTAAACCCCTTTGTCTTGGAGTGCTGCGTAGCAGATCAATTCCAAGTCATTATTACATGAAAAATGTAGGACATTTTTGGTTCATACATATATTGAAGAGATGCAAAGCCAATATAAAAAGGATTTTAATTGGTTTGAGATAGTAGCAGGAAATTATTTTCCTTCATTTATAGAATCAAAAAAATTAAGGTATCTCAGCTATTAAATTTGGGAAAGGAGTGCATATTTCAGTGCTGCAGTTACTGATGTGTGAAATACAGAAAAATGTTAATTGAGGTAGGCTTGTGAAGTGAAATTAGTTGCAAAAGGACTATAGATGAGCAAAGGGATTCTGAGGATGTTACACCTCAGCTACACTTTGAGGTTAATTCATTAAGGGTAATTGGAATGTTAAATAGTTTCCTATAAAGAATCACTGGTACAGTGGTCTAACACTTTTAGTCTGATTGAATCAAATGCTAATTACTAATATTCAGGTTTATATTATGCTTATTTACGTACCGGCCACCTTGATTACTTCTTTGAGTGCTGGTATTTTCTGTCAAGGGTGACAGCCCTTCAGTCACCTGAAAATGACTTGAATGAGGGGAATCTTCAGCAAGAGGAACTGCCTGTTCCTGTCACTTGTCTATGTATCCATAAAGTCTGTTAAAAATAATAGTTGAGCAGTCTTTCAGTGTTTCATAGCTGATTAAATCCTCACCAATAACTCTAGAGTAAATGCAAAGCCTTCAGTGTGGTTCTCTAAGTGAGCTTTACACTTATGTACCACTGCACCCAAAATTCAAATGAACGGGCTCTTGGTATGGACATAACATCAGTGGGTTTGCAGCCCAATACCCAAATTGTGGTCTTGGGTGCCTTTAGGACCTGAATGTGGCTTGTTGGACTCCGGTCAGCAAGACAGATCCATAGCCTTTGGGAGCAGGGAGAGGAGGTCTGGTCTTCCTGGCTCTGCTCCATCTTCCACCGGCCAGAGGCCATTCGATGTGGTGGGACACAATATCTGTGCCCTCATCCAGGAGAAAGGAAAAACAAACAATGCAGGATACATTCTTCATCAAAAAGGCAGAGTACCAAAGCAAGTTGGACAGAAGTGAAAAGAAATGTTGGTTTACATCAGAAAGCCAAATACAAACCTATAGCCTGTTACAGTTTTCTTTTGCCTTTATTTATTACTGACATAAGTGTCCTCTGCATCTATTTGCTCTTGCTTGGGGTCTCAGGCTTGCATATTTCATTTGCCCAGATGGCCTGCATCACTTTGTGAAGGATGATCTTTCTGTGCTGAAAAGGTATATGCACCAGGTCCCATGCATGTTATCACTTATTTATTGCCTCCCTGGCGGCGTGCTGTCGCCAACAGGCATATAATTAAAATAACTCGGGCTGGAGACCTGAGGAAAGTCTGAGTACTTTCCTAATTGGCCAGTAAGTGCTGTAGATTTGTGCCTGAATCCTTTACAATTTCAACTATCAGAAGCTCCAGTTTCTTTCTTCAGTGACATATTTATCTTCTATTCTCATAAAAAGAGGAAATCCTTGAATTTTGGATCTCTTCTCATTTGTGTTGACTTACTTGAGGACTTGTTATTAGAAACAGCTGGCTTTTGCTTTGAGAACCTTCTAGTCATTTAAACAGAACTGCAGTCCCTCTTTCTTCTTGCACTCCCACCCTGTACAAAAAGAGAAAAAGGAAAAAGTGAGAAGTAAGAATAGGAGAAAAATGTTATCAGAAACAGCTAAGCCACCAGCATAATCTGCAAGTTCTGTGCGTACTGTTATGATATCTGAAACATAATTATCAAGCTTAAGTTAATTAGACTAATGCTTAGAAAATCTGGCATGGCAGATTGTGGTAAGTAATTAAATATACTGATTAAAAGATGTAATACACAGTGAGCAAAAGCAAAAAGAAAACTCCATTTGATACAGCCAGTGAGCACAGACAATTAAGAAGTCAAGTAGATGAGCACTGACAAAGATACTGAACTTTGTGGAAGATGATGGGCAAGATGCCAATTTTCCAGTGGAACAGATTTTGCATAGTATCAGTCAAACTTTTGTTTTATGAAAATCCATGCTACTGTTTCCTAACTGAAATATATGAAGGGCCACTTGCTTTTTGCATTAGGATTGGCTGACATGAATACAACAGTATGTGCAAACAAGAATGTGACATTAGAGTACTAGTTTACATATATATAGAAGTCGTGTAAATGGCTTTTCTTAAAAGCAATTCACAAGATGTCATATAAGAAATAAAGCTGTGAAGACAGTGTCTTCTGCAATTAAATGCAATGTAATAATGCTTACGGGTCAGAATGAATGAGGAGAGCTTGTGTGCCTTTGCACATCTAAGTACATGTACAGGAAAATCTTGGAAATGCAGACTGAGAAATTCATATTTTTGTGAATTTCGCTTGAAGGCTAGTTTTAAAAAAAGACCTAAAGAAAGGAGAGAAAAATGTAGCAGAAGACCTTCTGTGGAAGTTCTGCCTGCAAGGTACTCTGCTCTGACTTTGAATTGTGTCTAAATGAACAAAATTAATTTGCAAGTCCTCCACAAAGTGTGTGACTGTACAACCTATTCCCCAATCAATTCCTTCCTGAAGAATGAGTGGGAAACCTGCAAATTCCTAGTCTAGCAAATGGAGATGAAGCAAATCCATGCTAGATCCACTCTCCCAGCATTTAATCCACAAGTATTTGAGCTTCTGGAGTAATGTACAACATCTTCTCAGCTGAGCTGTGTGTTTTATTCATATCTGCTGGAAATCGCTTTAATTTCTGTTGATCTCATTGCTTCCTAAGGCATGAACAAACTGATTGAACTGAAAGCAAACAAAATTACTTTTTGTCTCTGAAATCTGGGAATGTTTGGATTGCTTTTCCTGTCTTTGTACTCTCCCTATCCTTCATCCCCTCATATTCATGTGATCACCCCATCCATGCAGTGTGGGATTTTCTGTAGCTCTGAAGCATATCCTCTGAGTTCTGGTAAGAGAAGGTGGTGATCTGCTGCCCGGGTATTGTCACAAGAACAGAACTTGCAAAAATATTGCAAACTAAAAAAAGTTCCTGTGACTCTTCCAGATGAATATTTCTAACATGGCTGTGCTCAAATGTTTGAATATTAATTCTGTCCAAAAGCAATAATACTGAAGTGTACATATTAAATAATAATTGTTATGTGAATACTATCAATTCATGATTCCTATATTAAAAACATGGGGATGTCTGCGAGGTTGTAACATGGGTAATGGCAACTTTTTTTGTTTTTTTTTTTCCTAGGCAGTTTAATAAGATTTTCAATGTATTTTCATCAAAAACACCTTCCTACTAGTAGAAGCTATCAGCCTTAATTAACTTCAACATGTATCCAGCTAAAATTAATTCTCCCCAAATTCACAGTCTCCTCACTGAAATTAATTGCAGAATATTATATTTCCAGGCTATTGTGCCATCCCTGTTCTTCAGCATGGGCATTATGTTGGTGCAACAGTGGCCTTATTCGCCAGAAAAAGAGTTTGAACAGAAGGCCAATGCTGCAGCCTGGAAGATGAGAAAACAGATGACTCCTCCTCAAAGTGAAGGCAGCCTGTGCCTTTCCACACCCTGACAAAGCCACTGTTATCCCAGTCTGAGTTTCACAAAGTAAATAAGAGCTCCTGTATTGGGCCCCTTGTCTGTGACTTTTTGTTCTCATCTGTTTTAGTGTATGAGTTGAGGTTCATCTGAGGGATGAAGGAGCCTGCTTTGAACAATAGCAAATTGTTCCTCACTTTCACTCCTCTTGTTTGGGTCTTCCCATTAATGCTGGGAAGACAATTCAGGGACCTCTTGTATGGTTTACACCTCCTGCATCCATCCATCCCAAACAGAATCTTGGACCATATTCTGCTGTGGGTAACATATCTTTGTGAAGTTTGTACAATAGGAAAAAATATTAATTGGGCAAAAGCCCATGTGATGTCTCTTAAGAGAACTTGCTGCAGAAGTTTTATGGCAATATTAACTGACTAAAAAAAACTGGAAGAGGTGATTGACCATCTGAAATCTCCAGTTCTGCTCCCATATCTGGTTGTGGTGCCATCCATTGCCATCATAGCATCAAGAAGTGCAAGCCTCTGCTGGGTTTTATAAATATTCTAGTCATTGAAGACATTTTCTTCCCTTTACTGCTACTTTAAGAGATGAATTTGCAGACTCTGGGGCATTTGCCCTTGACAAAACTTGTCTGGTTCTTATGCCACTAGGTCAGTGGAATATCAATAGATTCTTAATGCAGTCTGTCTTTTAGAGTTTGTTTCATTTCTCAGAGCAAGAGTAAATGTCATTCATATTGGCAGGTTATAATGGGAACATTGAAATACTAATTTTTTTAAATATACACAACTTTTTAAATAGTCTTGGTCTCCCTCTTGTGTGTCTTCAGTGTGTCTGTAGCAATTACAAGGTTAGATATCCCTTAAGATGCTAGAAAGGTCATTTTGTTGTCTTTTCTACCTCACGTCTCAGAGAAATATTCATGGTACGGCTCAGGTATTGGAATTGGGTTTAATGTTTTGTTGCATTGCCATCTGTTTTGTTGTTGCAGTTGTTGTTATTTTTTCCCTTGGTAGGGGGTGAGGGAGCATGGAGGCAGCAGTGAGGGATGCTGGCATATGGGTCCAGACCTGATATAAAAAATGAGCACTGAATCTGCAGGAACAGAGTAGCTCCTCTGATTCAAGCTTTTTTTTTTAACATTAAAAGTCTTTCTGGTGAAAATCTGCTATTATGCATGTAGATCATCAGTGGTAGATAGTCTCTGTGTCTCCTCAAAGGCTATGAAGCCACATTAAAGTAGGCTTTTATATTTTATGTAAAGTTCATTCATATAACTTAGCATGGGTATTGAAATGAAGATCCTCACCGAGACAAATGGCATTAACAAGTTCCAAGGATGTATTCACTAGAGTTTTCCAGAGTGTTGCAGTGGCTCAGTGGCAAAGGGCAGCACAGAGAAAGGCTAAATCTGCAAGGGGAGGCAAAGCATGAAGAAGGCTTTGATGCAGGTGCCAGAGTCCCTTGGCCGCAGCCAGCCCCAACTGCCCTGCTGGTGGTGGCACCCACTCCTTGACCACTGGACTCAGGGACAACCACAGTGACACAGAGACCTGGAGGGGCGGAGCAGGTTTCTCAGATGAGTTTTAAGCTCCTCTGTGTTTTATTTTTAATATAATAAGGGTGTTTGGCCCATAACATTTCACCAGGATTTTTCAAATGATTTTTGATCATCTTGCTCTTTTTCAGCATTTCCCTCTTACTGCTGTTGATTTAAATGTCATGACATTTTAAACATGACTTATTATAACAAAACAGTATATAAAACAATATGCTGCATAATAAATGCAGCTGTATTTTTCAGAGTGAATGTTAAATGAGAGCAAGTTATTCCTCAACCTATTTTAGTACCTACTTACTAGAGGGCATTGGCTGCTTAAATCCCAGGGAGGCAATCTCGGAGGCAAGGTAGCCTTGCACGTGCAAGGCTGAAAGCTAAAGACGTATTTGAGGAATGCCTTGGGGAAAAGGCCATCTTGGGGATGTAGCTTCATCCAGGAGTGCTGTGATCCTGAGCATTGTGCGGAAAGCAGACGGGATCATCCTGGGAAGGTCTGTTGGTGGGTGAGGGGTCCCCTGAGAAGCACACAGAAAAGCAGGCTTTGAAACCCAAGTGGTTTGCCTCAAGCATGCGGTATGTGTTATTTTAGACATCTAAAGTCTCCTTAAAATCCTCCTACAGTCAGTGAAGAGAGTGACTCGGAATATGAGTTACTCCAGGACACGTTGACTGAATGTTTTCTTCTTAATTTCAAAAGTGTTGGTGGGGGTAGGGATTTGTTTAATATGAATAAGCTAATTCCCCAGAGAAAAAGAAATCTGCTCTGACCATTGTGGGCTCTTCCTACAACTCCCAGAGACGTGGTGAGGAGGGTGAAGTAACCCCCGGGAGATGGGGACACACTCATGTCCCCCTGCACACTGAACTGGCTCTGTGTTTATGCTGTAGGACCTGCAGCTGATAGCCCTTGTGCTGGTAGAAAAGTACAAAGAAAACAAATAAACCACATCAACCTCCCTAACATACATGTGTCTTTCTTGGCATGCCATGAATCTTATTGAGTGTGCTCAGGGTACAGCAAATATCTGTCTAAAGTTAAGAAGATTAGCAGGGGAAGTTCTGACTTTGAAACTCCCTGAATTGGGAGCCAGAATACATCAACCTGATATAGGCACCTCGAGGTTCTCTCTGCTCTTGGAGTGGGACATGCACATCACTCTGCAGCTTTGACCTTTTGGGAAAAGGCTTTCAGTCAAGTAGTACATGCACTTGCATGAAATTTTTGAATCACTGACTCTATCCTTGATTAAAGTGCTTTTCCTTGATTAAAAATAGCCTTTTTCCAAATGAATACTGTTGCACAGCAGGCTGTGCGCACAGGATGATGTTTTCTCCAATGTTATCACATTGATGACATTGCCATTTCTTACCCAGGTCTCTATGCAACACGTTTCTCTTGTGTAGGCAGCCCTCCCTAGCTAATGCCATTAGGAAGCTCCTTGCAATCATCTACCTTTTCTTCCTAGGTGAGGAAGACTGCAGAGGTGTTTATAACGTTATCTGCTAACTAGGAGGATAATGGGCATGGTGAAAATGTATCCAAACAATTTTATAGATTCTTGCCTGGATTTGTATCAGGTTGTAAATAGCAGTTCTCCAAGTCTTTGGCAGGACTTCTTACACTGGTGGATGTTCCTTCAAGTATGTCCTTTGTAATGTGCTCACTTTCCAAGAATTTTCTCTGTTGGAGCCGAACTGGAAGCCTGTCAAGATCTGATCTCTTCAGAGTGCAATCTACATATTTCACCGAATGGCAAATATGTTTTCTATACAACTGTCATTCTGCTTGTGGGCTTACTTGTCTTTTATACTTTCAAAAGCAAATTTCTTAGGATGCCTTTTATATTTATTCTTTTTCTTATCACTTTTCTATGCAGAATTGTTAGAAACTAGTGTTTGCAGAGTTTATTTTAGCAAAGCACTTAAACACATATGCTTAAGGGTTTTACTTAACCTTTATGTGTGTTCCCACAAAAGTCTCTTCGTCTAAGTGCTTTGCTGAAAAGGGTACAGTTATTCATATGTCCATGTGAAGTGTGAGGTTCAAGTCTTTCCCCAAAGCACAACAATAAAACTGAAAAAATATATGCAGTCACTATGACAAAGAGTAGATAGGAACTACAAAAACACCACCCTCTAAAACGCAGCTTTGGTAAACTGAGATTTCCAGTGGAATATATGCTTTGCAGCAATGATAGCAGCAGCTGTGAGGTAGCAGTGTATTTTATGCAGAAGCAGTGAAACAATTGGAGAAGGGTTTTCCAGTAGATAGGTAAAAAATTGTGTCTTATATAGAATGCAGGCAACTTGGGCTTCTTCTCCATCTCCTTAAATAACTCAGATTTAATACAGCGAGTAAAAACCACCCCAAAATCAGGGATTTCTGATTCACGCAAATGCAGATATCGATATGATATAAAATCTTAAGCAAATTCAGCAGATGAGAAAATTATAGATGTGGGTTTTCTCTGCAGTCTTCCCTGTAAATCAGAGCAATTAAATTACAGCAGTCTTGTAGCTGTAATTAAATATGGAGATGGGCCCAGAGATGTGGAAAGTGCTGAACTGCCAGAGCTGCTCAGTCTGCAGAGTGGGAGCAACAGTAAAAGGGGCTCAGAAAACGGGTCCTGATTCCGTGACAGCTGATGGGGGGCAGCCAGACCTCTTGGACCATGTTAACATAATATCTTGTAGGTGTTCTCTTAGGTGGTGAAGGGGAAGGCAAGCATGCCATGCTTGTTCTCTGCCTGTGTTTTTTACCTTTCTTGGAGCCCTGCATGGAGCAGTTGCGGGGGTGGAGGGGGGGAGTTACCCAGCTGGTGCGTGCCCAGGGCTGGGTGTTCCTGCAATGATTACCCCCAGGTGGGTAAAACAGGATTTAGGGCCATGTGATTGCAGCATCGCTGAGAAGTTGCTTTGTGAAAACTGCTGTGTTTCATCTGTTATTCTTTCACGTCACATTGCTAGTCAAGTTGAGACTTGAACCACAACTGAAAGCAAATAGGATGGAGACAGCAGGCACGGACTGGCAGAGGAGACTGCCCACCACAAAGCTCACACTCCTTTCAGCAAGACAGCAGAGGGTGACGAAAGGATAGAGCGTAGCAGGAGGTACAGATAATAGCAGTAAATGTCACATTTAATTACGTTATGGGGAGGGGTAGAAATGAAGTCTTACTATGAGGATATAAGCAAAATATAAAGAGAAGTGAAAGGAAAGCAAGCACTGGGGGAAAAGAGCAAGGAGGACAAGAACACGGAGAAGAGGGCAAAGGAGGCAACTCAGGAGTTAAGTTGATGTAAAAGCAATACAAGAGGAGGCTCGGATGGCTGGAAGTCACCACCAGGACCAAGAGGTCCTTAGTATCACAGAAGGGCTGAGGAGCCATAGCCAGCTCAGTCCTTAAGTTTTTCTCCCGTATCGTGGGATGCTTGGGATGAAGCCTCACCAGATCTGCTTGTGGCAGCACAAGAATAGGGGCAGGGATGTGCTTTCTGTGTGTGTTCATCAGATGGCTCTGTGTCCATGAGGGAGCTGGAGGAAGAGGAACATCTTGCAGCCCTGGGATTGATTTTTGTCTCCAGTCTCTGGAAAAGGGTTGCCACTGGAGAGAGGAGATGAGACTTTCAGCCTCCTCGTGGTTCACATGTTAACCTGATGCTGAAATATCACTCTGCGGATTTCATCCATGTGTGGGATTTAAATGTGTAAAAGATGCCTGGATATCTCAAGGTGTATTGGTAATAATGAACACCAGCAGCTGGGTAATGCCTAATATCTGATCCAAACTGCTGGCAAAATTTTTTTTGTTGTTGCTAGCTTCTGGTTTTGATACTATTACATTTTATAATTACCAAAGCAGCTGACTTTTGTTGTGTTGTTGCAGTTTGGCATAATTGCTCTACATCACTATAATTTTTATTTTAGTTAAATGCATTGGAGGTTATAAACTCTTAACTATCAACAGTAAATATTCATGGGGAGCAACAAATAGCGCTAACTACCATAAAAGCTTTTTTCCCAACACTTTTGACTAGTGCTTTATTTTAACACAGGTTGTTTTTCTGCTGGTGTTATGACATAAGTAGAACCAACCATAACATAGATGTTACTTCAAACAACAGCCAGTCATAGACCCAGGTGCCCTCTAGTCTGCTGCATTGAGAATTCTGGGCTCCTGTGCAAAAGGCAAGAAGGAGAGGTTCCCCAGTGCAAATGTGTTATAAAACAATATTGTGTTTCCCTTAAGAATTGCAGCGATAAAAATACAGACCATTCTGCAGCACTAACAACTTTAATAAAATAACATAAAGCACAGCTGTCAGGTCTGCCAGCATCTCACACTGGGAGACATGAGTGAGAAAATGAACACTTTTCACAAGCAGAAATATTCAAAGAGCTCCACTGCTTACAAGTAATCAAGACTGACAGTCATAGATTATTGGCGGAAAAGCATTTTCTGCTTGAGGTGAAAGAATAGGATAATTTATCAGGAAACCCAAGAACTCAGACATCAGTAATGATCAGCTTGAAGAAGGGTATATCTTAGAAATAGTGCATTTATTTGTACTGCAAGGCAAGAAGATGTACTAAGTTATAAACAAGAGTCTTAGTACTTGAAGAATGTTGAGCAGATACTGTGTGTAATTTGCTGGGCAACTGCGATTCAAGAATTGACTAATGGGTGTCTTGGTGCTTGTTGAGAATATTAAAAGAAAAAGTTAGCATAATAGAGTATGTCTAAAAGAAATGTTCATGCTTTCTTATCCTATCCTCTCCTTTCGGAGTTGTCTGAACTATGCTAATCTGTTTGCTTACCTTTTTGTTAATGCTTGCGCTTCTGAGACGTCCCTGTAATACAACAATGGGTTTGGCTTCAGAGAATTTGGGGCTTTCTGAGTTTTGCAGTAGGATGTCTTGCCTACCTGGTGTGGTGCTTTAGCACCTGAAAACCGGCCAAGCGCTAGTAGTTTTAAAATGGTAACTAGCTTGGAGCTCTACAGAAAATATTCTATGGACTGCCGCCTGCCCTGTCTGTGCCTTGGTAGGCACTCTGGCCCGCAGTGATGCAAAGCTGCGCATAGGCAGACCCCCTCCCCCAGGCCTTATGCCATGTCTTGCAGGGGGAATTCCTGTCCAGATATCAAGAAATGCTGCTTTCTTCCTGGGGTGCAACCATGGAAAGGGGAGGGTTTGGTTAGAGAGAAGATTAAGCTCATGTCAATATAAAAAGCCACGGAGATCCACCCCTTACAGTTTGGTATTCATTGTCTCTGTTCCTGCCAGGCTCACCCAAGGCTTATAGCTTTTTTTTATCATTATAACTTCATGATTCTTCTTTCACTTAGTGTAGGGATTGTAAATTTTAGTCTGTATTTGGCCAATTTTGATCAACATTATCATAACATTGCTGAGAACAGGCTGTGCTTTCCCGTGCTGCTCCTGCTCCACATCTGTAGGGACCTGGGCTTTAGGGGAGACAAGAAGTCTCCTGCTACCCATCAAAGAGCCTAATGTGCCTGCAGAGCTCTGCACAAGACCCTGCTAGTGACCCTGTCAACCCATGGATATCCCTGGAAGACCCTGAGGAAAATCTGTCCCCTTTACTTTAGTCTTTTGCACAGAATTGACTCTTGTAACCTCATCATGTGCTATTTTATTTCACTTGAAATAGCAGCTACTTATCACAATTGGAAATGCACAGATTTGCAGGAAGGGATTCTGAAGGTGAGCAGTTTCTCCTAGAAGCATTCATTGCAAGAAGGGCAATGGTTGTTGTTTAAGGGCCTTTGGATAATATGGAAGCCTTATCCCAGGAACCATAGAGAAGGTAGCCAAAGTGTTTTTGAGAGGATGTGGATCAGTCAATCTCCACCACTATTCAGATTGTCCAGGGAAATCTGGGCAAAACCTCTCTCACAGAAAATCATGTCAGGCAGGTGATGTGGGGGTCTGGATAAGATTTTTTTTTTTTTGAGCTTGCAGAAGTAGACTTGTTCTACAGAAAGTATCACAGACTTCAAGCTAGTCTGTGCCTGGATATATCTGAGTAACAACGTCAGCTCAAGTTCTCCAGCTTTTTGTCTGCCTGGGGAAAAAAGAAAGGGAAATAACTAGTTTTTACAGATGGATAGCTAGCAAATAGAGGTATTTTTTTCCCTTTACTTTAAGCAGAACCTTGGAGTGTTCTCCAGGTGTAAGGGAGTGTTGCTTCCCCTGTATATTCCAAACTTGCATGTCAGATGTTTGTAAAGTTGCACAGCTGGGACTTGGATGTGCATGTGAATAAGAACACACTCCAAGGCAAAGAAGTCCCTTAGAAACAAGTATTGACTGTTATGTTTGTTTCCCACCTGAATTCTAAATCAATACAATTTAATACTGAAATACATATGTTCTTCTTTCCTGTAAGTAGCTTTACAACTCAGCCAAAATACTATGGAGACAGTCTTAGCCTCCTTTAAAAAGAAAAAAAGTTTCAATGAAGTAGCTTTTGCTTAGAGGCTCTCACATGGAGATCTGAGCCTGGCTGAAAAGTACCTTATGTAAGAACACATGAAATAATCAGGTGAGACAAAACCCATCCACGATCACTATTGGAGACCACTAGCAGATGCTATGAGAAGGTTTGAAGAACTGGGCAGGTGCACAGATGTGCCTCCATTGTGCTTTTCAGCCTCCATTAATTTGTGGCACGTAGAATTCCTGAGCTGGAGGTGGTATCAACAGCCCTTAACTTATTTGTCTTCCATTTGTTGTTACTCTTGATCTTGAACCTGTATTTAGCATCCAGAAGGTCATCTAGCAAGGTTATCTGTAATTTAACTATTGTGCTTCAAAGTGGCTAGCTGCATGGTTTGGCTTGTACTGGAGCTGTAGGATGGTGGTAGCAGAGAAGGGTAGGCAGCCACCAGAGACAGTTTTCCAGATCTCTACAGTGGTGGTTAGATAATATCAGAAACTAAGTGGCACTGGGATGATAATTGCTTATTGCACTTCAGAAGTTACACAGAGGTTTGAACACAGAATAGTCCTGGGATCCTGTTTGGCTAGACATAGCAATGTTATACTGAAATAATACTCATCTATAAGCTAGTTGAACAATGAATACATTGGCCGTAGCAGTGATCTAACACCACATTTGTCGTACCCAGTGTGTCCCCAAAGTGTGGATACATCTTTTCAGTATGAGAGTCCGTGCCACAGCAGAGCACAGTAAGGCTGTGTTGAGCACTTTGGTGTCAGGCTGGGCCTTGCTGTGCAGTACTGCGGGCTGCGTACCAGGAGCCAGGGATGCTGAGCTAGGCTGGGTTTTCAGGCAAGTTTCAGAATTCATTTGTGTTCCCCATATATCTGTTTTAACCTTAAGTCAAAGATTGATTATTTTTAAAGGTTAGCAGTTACGTAGCGAAAGAAACCCTCTCCTTTGCCAGCTTTGAGAAGTCATCATGGTCTGCAATTTCACACAGTTTTAATTTAGACAACAACAACCACCATTTCAGGATATGCCTCCTCATTACTCTTCAGTTTCTTTGCGCAGAAACAGAATAGCAAGGGAGAACAGCAGCCAAATCACGTCACTAAAAACACTTCTTACAGGTTAAACGGGGAGACCTGGAGGAACAGGGGCTGCCCTCCCTCACTTTCTAGCTGTTGCCTGCTGTATCTCCTGCTGATGCTAGGTCGAATGAGCAAGACGTTGCTTTTTCAGAAAACCAGCTCACACCTCAGACAGACAATTGATTTACCACTGCTTGGCTTGTCCTGGTGCATCCTCTTGTGAAGTGTAAGCACTCAGAGTCCATGGAAAGTACAGGATGATGTGTGCTGTTCCCTATAACTCCCTATCAATGCCAGCTCAGCTGTGGTACCTATACGCCGTATACATGCATACAGTGGGTGAGAGCAGGCACATGGACACAAACGATGCATCTTGACAGTGTATACGCTGTACCAGTTCCTGGCTTATAAATCTTTCTCTATAGTTCTTGTAGCATTGTTACAAGATGGATTTATAACACACCTAGAGATAATGTAACAATGAAGATTAGTCCTCTACTAGTTGAACACTAATACAGTTTAATTTGCCTACAGCTACCGTGTCGTACTGGCATGAAAGGAAATAGCTTTCTAATGCAGCTTCATCTGCTGAGCAGGAAGAAATCTGTGCTGCAGAATGTAAAACTACATAGGACTATAGCTGGCAGCAAAATTCAGAGTAGGAGAAACGCAGCACAAATAAAATTATTTGTGAGTTGGATGTATGCTAACAATCCTAGTTTATTGCTAAACATGTCATATACAGTAATGCAGTTTGCTTGGCAGCTTCAGTACTGTTTCATCTTTGTTTTTTTTTTTCAGTGCTTCATCTTCTGTACTAAAATTTGTCCAGGAATAAAAGGTGTAAATTCATTAGTTTCCAACTTTATTTGTGACATTAACAAAAAGTCAATATTTTAATGTTCCTTGGAAGCACTGGTGCATTTAATACAATCTGTGCTGTGCTCTGTACCTAGAGACACACTGGAAATCTCAATACTTAAGTCATTAACACAAATGTTTCTGCTGTCTGTTGTACCTGTAGCCTTCCCTTGATGAGTGCCAGGCATTCTTTGAGTGGACATGTGTACAAATAGTCACTCAAGTGCTAGCATGTTATATTTACCATAAAATAGAGCTCCCTTCTTCTGGAGAGCAGTAAAACCATCAGCTTCTCCCTTCTTCTGGAGAGGCAAAGGATGTATTTGAAATCATCATGTCTGGGATAATATCACTTAATACTTACTGCAAATGAGATAAACTTATTTTTATGGGTATATTATGGAAGCTAGATGCAAAAATCAAATGTTTCACTCTTCTTTTTCCACAGTAAATCATCAATGAAATATAGTTATGCTTAAAATAACAGGTTTTGTTTCTAGACTAGGGATGTGTCTCACTTTCAACAAGGGCAAGGAAGGACTAATACATTGCCTCCCTGCATGCAAGTTATCTCGTCTGAAAACTACTGGTATAAACTGTGGGTGGGAAACAGCTGTGACAGGGCCATGTTATCACAATAGGTCTTTGATGGGAAAGGTGGTCCCACAGGCAGAAGAAAAGCCAGAGAGAAAATTTTACATAATTACTGCCAAGGAGTCCAGGCAGCTTCTGCCTAGCTCACTCCATGGATGTAACGGCCACTTCAAAACACTCAAGCATGCCTGTTACCCTATTACCTTACCTATCAGCTTTGCATCAAAGCCTGGCAAGCTATGTGACCATCAGCTCACGAAGGTGAACTCTGTCACTGCCTATCATTCACCCTGGCAGCTTGCGTTGTCATCATAAGTCCATCAGAGCCAGTTAACTACTATCACTGCTCTAAACTGGTTAACCTTCACCCTTCATCTCTTCATCACCAGGTCCCTCTGTCCTGAAGACACATGGAATAGTTAGATTGGTTGCATACAGGCATGCCCTGAATTTGACAATAAGCTCAGAAAAAATATCAACTGACTTTTTTTTTTTTCCCCCCTTCCTCAAAGTTGCAACGACATGACAAAGGTGATTCCCCTGACAAGTGGAGGACAGAAGAAGAAATGGCAGCTGAAGCAGCAATTCTGAAGAAGTATTTTCAGGAAAATTAGAGGTAATGATTTATACATTGCCTTACTCCTGCAACACCCAAAACTCTATTCAAGCTTCTATAGGCTTCTTGGGGACAGAGAGGGAATATGTAGAATGGAAGAAAAGAAATGAAATCTCTTAGGTTTGTGTTGTTTCCAAAAGGAGCACAGCACTCCAACAGTGGCTGAAATAACATGTTCCTTCTTGAACAAATCAGCATCATCCCAGAGCATTTATTTTCCAGAGAGCAAAAAAAAATAACTTATCTGGAAATCAGAACCATCAGCAGTTACTTAAGAGGAATGTCTAACCTAACATATCTTTCCTCTGTTTTTAGAACAGAAAACAGCCTTGGTACCTCTATGAAGAGCTAAAAACTGGTATGTCTCTGTACATCCAGACAGATAAGCATATGCACCTATACATACAAAATCCCAGCAGAGTTCAGGCTATAGAGCATATAAGCAAATGCTAACTTCATCTTTCAAATCTTAAATCAACTTTCAAAATTAAGCCTGCTGGAAAACTGCCTGCTCTGCAAAATTTTCCACTGGCACTGAAAGAAAAAAGGATTTGCCGGGAGGAATAGAAAAGAGAAAACACTTGGCAAACACTAACGTTGATGCTCTAGAAATTGAGAGTTTTTCATTTTATACCTGGAGTCCCAGAAGCCAGATTCTTCCAGCAGAAATGAACTGGCCCCCGGAGATCAATATGAGTTACGCTGGGATGTACACTGCAGCAATGATGCCAAAAGCTCCCTCTCCCCTGTTCCCCATATGTTGTTTGCCATCATCCAGCATTCTCATTTCTCTGTCATTTCTGACTCTCATATTTTTTTCCTCTGAAGAACCAAAATCCCATAAATATCCATCCTCTCTCTGACTCACTGCTTCCAGCCCAGCTTGAGAAATCTGGAGCTAAACTACACAGTGTGCACATGGCACACTTAGGTGGCAGCTCTTGTCTCCCATGCTGTTCTGTTGACTCCATTTGGGCTGGTTCATCGGACTGTCCTTTCCATTTTTTCTTGCATTGATGACCATGTTCTTGTCTTCTCCAGTCAAATTAGCTGTGCCAACACTTCTGTGGACTGGCTCAGAGAAAACTGTGTAGCACATGTAATTCCCATCTGTGAAAGAAACCTGTCCTAGGCCCCTGGGACCTAGGGACCTCCAGATCTCTCCAAATAGGGGTTTGGACTACACAGTCAAGTTTCGACAGTGGTTGCTGGATTTGTATTTAAACATTCAGTTTTCACCTTCTCAGAAATATGCTTTTCAAAAATTAATTACTCAGCCAGAGACAGCATATCCTTAATGCATATGTAAGCACTCTTCTCTACTAACAGAGGCATTATGTAGTACTTCATCTATGGCACAGCAGCAAATGAACAGTAATTAGGATAAAATGTTGCATCCCTATTCCAATGTGATGTTGTTCTCCATTATATCTTTGGTAGGTTTTGGGGGAAGAGTTTGAGTCTGGTTAGAAACTAATTTGAAATGCCTTTTTGCAAAGGTTCTCAAAGGGGTAGGAATTAAATCCCCACATATCAATAAAATGTTCTTCAGCTCTTCTGATACTAAACACAAAGCTGGATAGATGGTATAAATTCATTCCTGCAAGCAAATTCATGTGGCTGGACTTCTATTTCCAGTTATTATGAAAATAAATCAGCATGTGTCTGTATGGATGACCTCTTGATAAGTTCCCCATAATATTAAGGTCGTTACCTTTCCTAGAACAGACTGGTAAATTAAATCTTACTGGCATCATTATCATGACAGTATTTTGCCTAGTACAGGCAGTCCTTCCAACCCTTGATTCCCAACACAAGCCATCACTGTCAATCTCTTCTCCCTGACATTGTTTTGCTTCTGAGGTTTAAGGCTCTGAACCTGAGATAAAGGTCTGTCTGAGCAACTTCTGAATTTCTCGACCTTTATCTACTCTTTTAACCTTGCTTCTAAAGTAATGAAGATTTAAAACTTTTGGCAAATTAACAAGGTCATATGCATCCTTCTTCAAAGCTATTTTTGTTTTTCACCTACAAAGGATTTATTTTGCCATTTATAAGTTTACCTGGATGCTATTTGACTTGAGTTTTTTCATGCGGCACGGGGAAAGTCAGAAAGAGCTGAATGTGAGTGTTCTGGAGCCAATAAATAGCAATTTTTAAGGCCTCATGCATTATTTTTCTACTTAAGTGTTTTGTTCAAAGAAGCCGAGCTCAGCTAGATTAGCCTGGACTGACTGAGCTGTGTTTCAGAGCTTTCTCAGCTACCCTTGCACTTATCACAAGTCCTTCACCAACTGTCACAACTCCTATATGACTTGACTAGGTACAGTAGCACCTTTTACCTGGATTTATAGACTATCTGTTCAAGAAGGACTTGCAGGTGACTTTTCTTTTTCCTAAGAAATACTTGAACATGGCAACAAGTTCTTGCTTCTCTCCCTGCTACATTTGCTGGTGCTGATCCCTCTTGGCTGGTTGGGTAGCCACAGCTGAGTTCTTCTACACGAGTGCCCACGTGATCAGAGATATCCAGCCACTTACTTAAAGAAATGAACCCCATATCACCGTGCTAAGTTTACACACTTGGGAAAACACTTGTCTTAAAATAATTAATTTATGTGTACAATTGCCTAGAGCAGATGAAACTGAAATCAGTGAGTAAATTTGTGATTTTGCGTGTATTTCTGATCTTTCACTGCATGTCCCCACACCACTGTATCCCATCACATTAGAAGCACTTGTCAATTCTTGAACACCCCCAGCATGTGCAGGCTCTGCGGGGCTGCTCACAGGACTGTGTCTGCAGAGCCGAAGTTCAGCAGAAGTTCATGTGGCTCTGGAGGAGGACAAGAAAAGGGGAAAAAATATTTCTGTGGATAGGGTATTTAATATATAATTGCCCTAGTTAGTCACTCTCTTGTTTAGTAGCACCAAGATTTGACCTTTTTAGGAACCATTCCTTGTTCAGTGTTGGCTGTCATATGGTCAGCTATGTTTGATAACTGGTGCTCCTTGAGCTGGATCCACAGGGAAAGAGTCCTTACTCAAAGAGCAAGATCTGATGCAGCATCTTAATTGCCAATCCTATTTTCAGATGCACCTTTTAAATTTTCTAACTATCTATAGCTGGATAAGTGTGTTGATAGTCTGTTTTGTGCATTTTAAATTACACATGCCAGCAAAAAGGCTAAAGATTAAAAGAGTTACTAACCTTCAGATCGTATATGAAAAATATTTCTCTTCAAAGGCAGCTTCACTCTGTGGTGTTGTTTCTGAAGAAAGAACCAGGCTGCACAAGTTTCAGTAGTTGTTTTCCTATTTTATGCATAACTGAAGTAATATTTTATGCCATCAGAAAAGTAGTCAGTCTTAAGTATGATGTCAAAATGTCCCTTTGCATAAAGGGGATGACAGTGATATTCTGTTGCCTGGTGTTTTTTGAGTTACAAATACTCAATAGCTTTTAATTGCTTAACCATCTGAATATTTTGTGTCATTCAACATGCAAAATTCATTTAAAAAAATCTCTCCAAATAGTGTGGGCTGCACAGTCATGCACGATTTCTGATGTCAATTCTCCCCTTCATCCCCAGTCTGGCAATGTTTCTGGAGAATATTATAGTCTTTTCAACTTTGTCAGAGAATATGAATTTTATTCTTTTTTTTTTGTCCTACTGCAAAGCAGAGATGATCTCATTCTTTGAGAACACTCATCCTGCCTCACAGCTGCCTCTTCTGCACCAAGATCTCAGTATGTGTGGAAAGATGCTGTTCTGTTGAATTCAGCATGGAAATTACCACTGTTAGTAGCAGCTGACCAGAGGGAATTTAAACTGGCAATTCGGCTTGCGTCTGGTTTTTCTCTAGCACCTCTGGCAATCCATGCTTCATGTGTGAGAATGAGCGCCAAAGCAATCCCACCACTTTCCTTAAATTTAGGCAGGTATGACAAGATGACTAGCGACACCCTTCTTTGGTTGCTTTACTGTAAGAAAAGCTCTCCTATTATTTCTGGTACTTTAAACTGGATAAAAACACAAAATAATGACTGTGCCTTGGAGTGGATCCACAGAGTGGATCTGGGACATGTGCCATGCAGCAAAGACACAGTCTGCCCCAGAAAATGCTGTGACCACAGAGCAGGCTGACCCCTAGGTGGGTGCCACAGTGACAACACAGCCATGGCCATGGGTATTTTCTGCAATAGATGCTCTTCCACTCCAGGCAGCTTGTTGGCAAGCAGAATCATCATGCAGTCATAGAAAATACAACATGCTGTGGACCCTGGTGTGGGGAATAGGAGCAGGGGAAAGGGGTACAGCAGGCAGGGACCCCTCAGTTTCAAAGCCTCACTTTATAAGCAGGGCAGTTTTTTGAATGCTTATGCTGGAGTTGGTCTCAAGGTGGTGCCTGGTCCTGGGGACTTCCCTGAGAGCATTGTCAAGAGCTGTTCATGGCTGCACTTAGGAGCTGTTTGTGTATAATCCCTAAGTAAATACGCATCCTAGTAATCGGCTATAGATTTCTCTGCACTCCAGACTTAAGTGCTATTAATTATATCCCCCACTCAGAAGCCTCTAAGAACCATTAATTAGAAAGCAGGAGCTGATGGTTTGCTTGCCTGTGTGAAACTATTATGACCTGAGGGTGAAATATAAGCTTCAAAAGAAACATGTTTTATGAAGGTCACCTTGGAAAACATAACAATCTGTCAGGACAAGAGAATGCAGCACTCCAAGTGTGCATTTCAGTGTGACATTATGCTTTAGGTAGTTGGAAATAGCAAAGAGAACATGGATCAGATCATAGGGATAGAGTCTATGCTTTTTCACCCAAAACTCTTTTTTTCTGCAGTAAATACATATAAAGTAATCTTTTTGTCATTTCAATGAAACGCAAGGAAAGTTAATATCAACAGAAATCCAACTGACAAACATAATCTGGCCCTTGCTGGTATTTTTGAAGCGTAAAACATCCAGACCCACCACCTCTGCAGCAGGGAGAAGGTTTATGCACAGGAATTAAATTATCTCTTCAAGGGAAGTTGCAAACAGCCAGAAGTGCAGTGACTGTGTACAGCAGTAATACCCACCCTAGAAGGCTCAGGGCAAAAGGCTTCCCCAAATAAATGTGGTATGCTAACGCACAGCAGCCTCGGTGTCAAGGTGGATTATTTTTCTGGTTGAAGCATATCATTATTCTTATGAAAACAAAGCTGCAATAGAGTTAGCTATGGCTATAAGTTAAATGTCTTCCTCTTATAGGAGACCAGTATAAACATAATATTCCCCTCACACCTACTCCAGGGCTCTATTTTGAGGCTGTAAGTAGTACTGTGCTGAAAGTTATACACCTCATTTTCTGGACTTCCATTTCCCTATAGGTGGCCATTTAATTCAGCTGTAAAGAGTACATGAATTCCATACAGCACTGCTTGGATCCTGTAATTATAGTTACAGTAGAAACGACATGGCCAGAGACACAGACAAGATTGTACTGCATAAAGGCAAAGCAGCAAATACATTGCTGTTAGCAAAGAAAGCTGACAAAGGGCCAGATGTTCTCTTAACTTGCACATCCAGCAGCCTGAATGCTTACCTGGGCTGTCTGTCAAATACCAAGTATTTTCAGTCTGATCCATTCTTGGTTCATTATTAAGCTTTCTGTGTGTCACATTGTATGAGAGGAAAAAGGGAAGGCCAAGCATAACTGATGGACATTGTGTCCCAGGACCTGGGATAAAAGAGTCGAGGTAAAAGACACTGCTGAGCTTCAAATAAGGATGATATCAACTGTGACGAAGTACTTTTATACACAAATCTGTGCTAAAATGGTGCTAATTTCTTGCCCTCAAAGCTGCAAAAGGATGGACTTACTAAGCAGTCAGACCCTCCTTCAAGCAGATTCACGAAACGCGTGCCAAGTAATTTACAGGCCGCCTTCAAGCTGTCGGTCAAGAAGGGCGTACAATGGAAACTGTTGCTCAAAATGCCACCAAAAGGGAAAACACATGTTTCAGTGAGAAAAGACAATCAGACAAAGAAGTGGGTGGTTGGGGAGTTGCAGCCGCAACAGCAGCAATGATCCAAGCCTCACGCGCAGTCCCAGGAAACGTTCGAGGGCCGTGCCCTCGTCTAACAGTTGGGTAACAGCTTTGTGTTTAATAAGCTCAAATAATTTTCTGAGTGTTGAAGCCAGCTCTAAACATGCTCTGAAGTGAAGGTACAAAACTGAAGATACCAAGCAAAAAGCCCACTTCATGCTCAATTATTAGCAAAGGTTTGTATCGTGTTATCCTATTGCTGTAGGTGCTGCATAATAGAACTGCCTAGAGAGACGCTCTAACCAGCAACTCGAATGTGACCTCAAAGCTTAAAAGCTGCCTTTGTGTGAGTTTTGGTATCTAGGCTGTGTAGGTGGAAAGGCATTAATAACTCCTCCAGTAAGTAGTTATTTGAAAAAGGAAGGGGGTGACGGACATTGGAAATCTATTTGACTTGAGCGTACTTGGGGCTCTGTCGTTTGCCAGCATGTCAGTCTCTACACGAGAGGACGGGTATGATGTGCAAGGATAAACCCAAATGCCCTGTTTGTGTTAGCACCTGGGGCTGCTGCAAGGCTCCAGTTAATGCCTCAATAACAATTGCACTGTAAGTTTGTGCAGGGATTTCACACGCAGTTTTCACAGCTGCAGTTGTCAGGCTCTGAGCATTTCTGTTTCTCTGCCTCAGGAATACTTTCCAGGTCTGTCACGGCATCTATTACAGGTCTTTTACTAGGATGGACCGCCAAAAGATGCATAAAATTGGAGGAGGCATGGGAAGAAATACCCTAGTTATTCCCCAGTGTGTGAGACGGGGCATTTTCAGGGTGACAGTCTCAAATCACTGGTGTGTAATACCTAGGCATTAGGTAGAGTCCTACTTGCAGGGTCAGGGTGGATGAGACTATACAAGAGATGATGATTTTGAAAGAGAGTTTGCAAGAGCTTATATAAGAGATCATGCGCCCCAAAGACTCTTGCATGAGATTATTACTGCAAAATTGATTTGAAGAGTGAGAAGCTGGATTTGATGACACAAGATGCCCTTTCTAATCCTTTGTTCCTATGACTAGCAGTGAACAGAGCTGGGGACTGTGCTGTCTTACGCAGGGACATCAGAGAGGTGGCTTCACTTCATGTTTGTTTTTCGTAAAATGATCCTGACCTCCTTTGGAGGGTGCTTCGTGAGTTAGGAATGAAAAGCACAGTGTGAAAGGTAGGCATTAGTATTATTTGGAAGTGAACTTTATTGAAAAAGTAGATAATAAATCAAACAAATGCTCCTCTTTCTTGCTCTGATATGTGCTTTTAAAATAGTTGTGTGCAAGGATTTTCTCCTTTCTCTATCGCACAGGCTATAATAGGAGCTGAAATGTGCTGTGTGGATTTGCCACTGAACGTTTCCTTTTGCCTGTCGCTGTCAGTGTTTCCTGTTGGAACACACTAATGAGCACGTAACTCGTTAGCAATAAACAGTCTTACATTTTGTCTTACTAAGAAAGATCAAAGACACTATTATATGTAACTATCTTTTATGTTTGGTGTTTCTTAGGTAACAAAGCATTTGCAAAACATTCTGTGACACAAGAAACTCCCCAGAAAGAAAGACCTCATTCTCCAGTTCTCAGTGGCCCTGGAGCTGCAGCGGAACAATTTTATTATGTTCTACAAGTATGGGATGCTTCCATGAAAAATTTTATTGGACCTTTGGAAATCATCAAGGTTGAATTTCAGCTAAGACAACTAACAACACTGATTCAAAATACTGCTCTGAGTAATAACTCATATTTTTCTGAATTGTGTACTTGGGAACAAATCTTTTTAAATTGTCCCTTGGCCTAAATTGAAATAAAGTGCTAGCAAAATCAGGTAGCTACTGTGTTCAGGTACATTACAAAGCATTTACTCCTTGTTGTGCTTTTTGATTCGGTTATTGTATGTGGGCTATTACATCATAGAAAAATTAGATATTTTAGCAGTATGACAATTCATAAAAACCAAGACTTTGTTACAGACTAGCTGAGATAAACTTGGAGAGCTACTGCTTTGTTAGGTAAGGTAATATAACAAGAAATATAACACTTCCTAAGCTCTCATTGCAACCTGACCTGAGAAGTATGAAAATGCACAATGGATGAACTCTTATAATTTTCCCTAAGTCTCTCTCTGCTATATACTGCAGAGAAATTCAGTCCATTGGTTTGAAATCTTTGTGCTGGTCAAATATGAATAGAAACACTAGAGCTAAATCACTGATGTTTTATTCCAGGTTTTACTGTGGTGCTGCTAAAATATTGTTCCTAGAAAGCCAGTTTGATTCAAAGATTTACCATGACCCAGCATGGTTACCAATATCTTCCATTAGCCCTTTCAAAAACTGTAGATGCTGTAATGCTGTTTCTTTTTCAATGCAGAGTAAATGAAAAGTTCATTTTGATGGCGTCTGCACTTTTTTTAGACTCTGAACAAGGGCTGAATAAACAGAAAATGAAGGTCAGAGGGCAAGAAGTGACAGAGAAGAAAAGGTGAGCAGACAGGGTGGTCAAAGATGTTGGCAAATGGGCCAACACAAACAGCTGTCCTTTTGCACTTTAATATTTAAAGTAGCTGTGATTTCATATAGAATGAAGACAATGGTTGTGCTGCCGGGCAAGCACTAAAAGGAAAACCTGAGCATCAGTTACATTTGCAAGGTATTTTCAAACCTGATGCTCAGTGGCTACCCATTAAGTATGGAATGTTCTGTATTAATTCTGCGGCCTGTGATGAGCGGGCGCTGCGCCAACCATTTTGCATGGGGGCTGCTGAGCAGATGAGTACTGAGCTGTATGGAAGATATCATTTGTGTAAATGAGAAGGCCGTTATCACAGCACTAAAGGTCCTGGTTTTAAAAAAAGCCTCCTGTGGCATTATGCACAAAACAACCTATTTATGCAGCAGGAAAATATTTATGTGCTTCGCTCCAGCTTAGAAAGGGAATTTGCAATAGATGAGGGACATGAGAAGGGATTGGAGTGAGAGATAAGGGGAGATTAGAAAAGGCAGATCATGAAGTACATAACATCCTGCAGCAGTATGTGGAGTAACCCCCCCCCCCTTTTTTTTTAAGACCTGAGCCTTGAGGATGGTGTCTGGATCATTCATACACTTCCTATAGAATTAATTTTCCACAGGCAGGGTGCTGCATACAAAGATGCAGTTGCTGGAAATGTGATATACTGTGCTGAAGGCACTGATGGCCTTTGTAACCAACTTTGTCCTTTCCAACCTCAATTGCTCGCCCTCACTGGGATCACGCTCAGGGCTTGCCTTTGGGCTGGAGGATGCTGCAGAGTGCTCAGCTCCTCCACCAAAAGCAGAAAACATGGGAAAATTTGCCTGTGCAGGGGCTTAGATGGACATGGTGCAAGTGGAGTCATCCCAATGGGGTGGCTTCATAATAGGACAGAGCTAACTGTGCTCACTGTTACAGGGCTCACACCTTCCTTCCCTGTCCTTATACACAAGCACATTTCCCAGGCTTTTCCAATTACTAAAAGTGTGTTTCACTAAAGTGAGCAGTTCCTCCAAGGGGCTGCAGTGGCTGTGCCTGTGTGCCTCTATTTTCATTAGCAAAGCAGCTGTGGTTCAGCCACAGTGCCTTCATTGACTTTTGTAGGACCAGGCTGGGAGTAGGATGTGGCTCCACATGCCCTCTTCCCCCTGCCTGCCTTCAAACAGAAACTGCAGAAGAGCTGTCTCGGGCATGGTTAGTCCTGCGGGCAGGTGAACAGCTGGATTGTTGGGAGCACACACTACCCGTGCACCCGGTCCCTGCCATGCCAGGCAGCCCAGGTCTACAGTCCCAATTGAAGGCCACCTGGCAACCATCTGATCATGCATGTACTTTTATGGGGCTGGGCAAAACCAGTAGGAACGGGTCCTGAAGGCTTTGGCGTGGCAGCAGTATGGGCCCATGTTGTGCTGTGCAAGGTCCCAGGCACTCGGCTTCTGCACGTCCCTCTTTGGTTTTCCAGTGTGCTCGTCCGGACCACAATTATGTTTCTTTGTGCAGAAAGGCAGCTTAGATGGCTAATTGTCCTGAAACAAATCTGATTGCACTAAGGGAGGCAGGTATTCTACAGTGCTTTCAATGAAGGCTGTAAGTATAGCATGAGGATATTTTTTAATTACCATTCAGTATCATTCTTGCTCCCGATGCAGATGCACCAGCCCCTGGTCCTCCACAATGCCACCCCAGGTAGCTCCAAGGGGCTTGTGTGTTGACAGATTGATGGGCTGGGGAAGTGCTCCATCGGCTCCTTGAAGCCTTTGTGTAGTATTTCAGAAATCAGCTCTGTGCTGCTTCTAACTTCCCCCCAGCACACATGCACCCCACCCCCCAGGTATCAGGCCCTCATTTGATCCTGTGCTCAAATAACACGGTGCTTTATTTTTAATTAATATTGCAGAGAGGGGAAAATGACCATTTGGTCTCTGTGGGAGCCTGACTTGGCTGCAGACTCAGGATGACGTCCAAGATGGAGACTCCTTGCTGTGATGCGGGGAGTCAAGGTCGGTTCCTGGCTTGTGACGGCACCCTGAAATATGACTGGGGACTGAGCAACCCCCTGAAATAAAAATATCTGAATACATGTGGGATCTGGGGGTGATCTCGCACCCTAGCTGTAAAGCAATAAAAATCATAATGCCCCACTACCCATGGAGCTAATTTAAAACTTTCAAGCCCAAATACACACATAGTGACAGCCATGAAAGTACCCAAATAATTTCTGTCTCAGCTTTTTGTGTCCTCCTATCCACTCCCCATCTCTTGCTGTCACGGTGGTCGACGGCTGCTGAAAAGCCTTGTCCAATGCCTGCATCTGGTTCCTAACGCACAGGCCAGCAGCGCTGTGAAGGAGAAAACGCTGCTGCTCATGTAAGCTGTCCTGCATGTTGGCAGGGCTGTGAGTTTCAGAACAGAGTGATGTATTTCAGTTCTTGTGAAATTTCTGAATAATCAGCTCATCAAAAAATATCACGCAGAGTTCCCTTGTAGTCCTCTCCAACTTGCCACCTCTCCTGCCAATAGCTCTGTAGGGTGACCACAGCTTGGCATAGTCCATTAGCAGAGCTCTGCACAATCAGTCATCAATAGAGGTGGCTGGAAAATAAAATTTTCCTTCTTAGAAAAAAATAAAAAGAGAAGATTTGGTGGGGCAGGAGGGGATGTTTGGCATGGTATTTCAGGATTAGGATTTTCTCCACTGCTTTCTCCGGCACCCTCTTCTGCTCCCTCCTGCACTCCAGGCTTTTTCCTCCCAACTCCATTTTTTAAAAGGTGACTCCAAGAAACTAAAAATTCTGCTTAAAGTGGCAAAGTCACTGGATGCTGTTTGATCTGCTGGTGACCTCCTCCCACCCCCAAGGCCTAGGAGTCTCGCTGCAGGACGGGCACCAACCTGCTGGCACCTTCTCCAGCTGGGACCCCTGGGCAAGTTGTCCTTGGACCTGCACTTTTTGCTGCCACTGCCCAGTTTCTTCTTTGTAGTTTATTCAAAAATATTTCCCTCCTCAAGCAGCTTGAAAAACCTGTTGTTTAGGCATCTGGGAGCTGGTGACCATGTCTCTGTTCATGGGGAGATGGTAGGTGCTGGAAGGGCCTTGAGGTAAACCCGTCCAGGGGTGCCGCGAAGACAAGGGGCTGAGCAGCAAGAGTCACTGGCCTGCCTTCAGCTGCTTCTCTCGGTCCTGGGTTGCCTCCAGGCACGTCCCACTGTGCTTTCCCCTTCCTTTTGGACATGTGTTTCTCAGTCACAGGTGATCATTACTTTGGCTGGCAAGAGCAGACTTCCCGACTGTGTCCTCTAACGATGCTCAGAGCTGAAACGCAGGGAGGAGGCCAGGCTGGTTGCAGACCCTGTCCTTAAGGCAGGCGGCAAATAATGAGTGCTGTGGAGGAAGGAGGTGCAAAAATCAATGGTTAGTACATTAGGATGAAAGCTAAGACATGAAAGCCTTATATGGTCAGGATTTTTTTTTTTTTTTTTTTTTTAGGCCTGCGACCCATGCATTGACTGTGGCACTTGGTGTAACATGGGCTTAGTACTTGTGTCACTTTGCAAACCCCTGTATGCACACGTGGGACACAACTGCATCCGTCAGTGGGAGGTGGCTCCAGTGCAGTTCTTGAGTGCTGCCAGACCCAGCCGCAGCTGCCAAGCATTTACTCTGTCCCTCTTTACTTGTATCACCCTATCTCTTTCTGCTCAGCCTTTTGTCATTTCTTTTGTCACCATAGTGACAGGAAATAAGTGATGATTGCTGGAGTAATTTCCCATATTAGCTAGAGCTGGCCTTTCAGCCTAAATCAGCACTTCATTTTCCCTGGGCTGCGGCTGAGGCCCAGTGGAGCGGCACTAAAAAGCGGTTGTGGAGGAGCCTTGGTGTGTCTTGGTGCTGGCAGTGCTCCTCCGGGACAGCCTGGGCAGGGACAGGGCCTCCAGGTCACTGCACGTCCCACCTCCGCACACCAGGGATGCACAGAGAAAAGGGAAAGGAAAGAAAAATCCGCTTTTGCAAAGGTTTCTCCCTGAGTGCATTTGCTGTGAGTCTCATGGTCTGTAAAACCAGGAATTGGGGCACTTCTGTCTGTTTTGGGGCACGTGCACTTCTGCAGGGTGCACAGGAAGAGCTCTCCAGAGGTAACTGCTTGCTCTGACCTGTGCAGCGAGTTGGCAAAGGCCCCCCACGTGTACCCCCAGCCTGCACCCCCCCCTCTGCACAGCCCCTTGCAGCACTGACCGTTCCCAGGGAGCCCAAACCAGGGCTGGCACCAAACCTGGG
>NW_009630579.1:127596-133490 GCF_000690535.1 Cariama cristata
GGGGGGGGAGGCTCTGTACAAACTACTGATCTCTTCCAGGCTTTATTAGTCATTTCGTGCAGCTCAGAGAGACACACAGGATACACACACACAAATACATACTTAAAAATCAAGATCATTAAGTACGCCAATATGTTTAAATAACAAACAAGGCACTGAAAAGCGGAGAAAGGTCACAAAATGGGAAAAGAAAGCTGCTCTTCTGTTCTCCGCTCCGGCAGCACCAGTCTCTGCCACAGAGGAGGATGTATTGAGAAGAATCAACCTTCATTTCAAGCGTGCTGCCTTTTGTCCTCATATCACAACATTAACATTATCCCCACATAATTTTGTGTATTTAATTTTACAATAGACTGTGCCAGTGAGCACTGCCTGTAAATATTTGATCACCACCGTTCCTCTAGGATTATCTTATCAAGAGTAAAGATATTAAAATAGAAATCTTGCCATGTTACTGCCTTTATACTTCCAGCCTGAGAGTTGATTGACAGAAAATGAACTGCCTGAACTAGCTCTAAAGTGCCTTTTCACTGAGAGCTTTAATGCCAGAGGCTATAGGGAAAAAAGGTAGCTAGTCATCGGAAACTAATGCCTTGCTGTAGTTACGGAGCTTTTGTACTGAAGATTAAAAAATATGAATCTACTGGGGGTATTTTTACAAGTGTAAAAGGGTGTTGGTCTTTTTGTATCTTTTTGCCATCTCTAATGAGCCTTAAAAAGAGCCTTCCCTTTTCTTCAGCCACTTGAATATTAGATGCAGTCTCACCGCAGCTCACAGACACGGGCTGAAGTTTTGCAAGAGTAAGCTCTTGACTTATCTAACCTACAAAATTTCTTTTTGGTGATAAAACGAATTGCGAGCCAGGACTGAATGTTCCTGCCTAGCTTGGAATATCAAACCACTATAGACAAGTCAAGATTTCTATTTATGGCCAGTTAAAGACACACGGGTAATGCTGTTTTAATGTTACAAAATTACCCTGAAATTGTCATGTGTCTGAAGAGCACCATGCTGCAAATATATAGCCAGTCCCCAAGGGCTTACTCAGCCTGTGCTCCAGCACAAATCAATGAGAGTTTTTGCTGGAGTAAGGACCCAAGCGTCAATTCAGGAAAGTACCCAAGCACAAGCAAGCTTTAATCACAAGCTCGTGCTCCTTAGAAATCAGTAGATACAAGCTGGCTGTGGTGAGGAGACGAGGAGGGGTGTGAGTCCCGCATCCCTGCAGCACCAGCACCCAGGCGGCTGAAGGGCCAGCAGTTCCCGGCATCCTGGCATTCAAAATAAATCTGGCTTTGTCCTGTAATAATCCTGGAGGGCAGGAGAGGATGGTTAGTTCACAGATCTGTCCCATCGCAATGACAAACTGTAGCCACTGGCATTAAATCACCCAAGGCCTTCAAGGCGGTAACGAAAGTGTTATTGAGGGATGCCTGAGGTTGGAGTGGCCAGAGACAATGCAACCTGGAGGACTCTCCTTTAGCCAGCTCATTCCTCCCACTTTTTTCCCCTCCAACATGAACAATAACTGTATGAAATGAAAAGAATTGGACCTTAAGCAGCCCATTGTTGTGCTGACATGAAAGGGATTTACATGGGTGGCTTCCATTAAGAGCAATGGGTGGTCCCTTCCACGCTTTCCTTGGGCTCTGAATGTAGAATGTAGAAAAGCTTGTCCTAACATCTCACTTACGGGAAAGGTCAAGAGCTGTGGTTTTGTTCAGTGTGCTCGATATATTCAATTAAAATATACTGGTGTGTTCATCAGCTATTAACTGTCTTTGCAATAGTTGTAATTAAACAGAGACTTACCTGTGAAAGGAAATCTTTCAAGACAAACTCTGACATGGTGGCGGAGGAGAGCAGGAATTTCCCAGGTCTCCAATGTGGGTTTGTTTTGTGTCTCCGCATGAATCGTTCAACCTTGGAGTTTTCCTTTCCCTGCTGCTGGAGCAAGGATGGCTTCATCACACACTGATAGCTGCTGATTTCCATGTAGGCAGGGCAAGGCAGCAGAAGGTAAGGGGCTGGCCAGATCCAGCTCCTGCGTGTCCCTTCCCTGGGCACACTGGGGGTGAGCTGAGCACCAGCAGTGCCGGATGCTTGGCAGCCCTGGGGGAATAAAACCAGCTGGGCAATTTTCTCAGCCAGGCAATTCACTCGCAGAAATATCATTTACCAAGTTCCACTTAGAGCCTCAGGGCTAAGAAATGGAGAATGAGAGTCGGCTGCTCGGGAGTTTTTAGCAAACTCAGAGGTTTTAGAGGGTTTAGCAGCTGGTGGCCTCCAATTCAATGGGCGGTAGAGTTAAAAGCCACACACCCTGCTTTGAAAACTTCCTCCAAAGAGCCTGAAATGAAGCAAAACCCCAACAAGGCAGACTAGTGCAAAGCCGAGGAAGGAACTGAAGTAAGGAAAAAGTAATTACCTGAGCCAACTGTTCTAATTATATACACACAGCAGACAAACGGTGATAGCAATTGTTGGGACTCTTAAGATGGATAGCAGGGAAATGGAGATACAGTAGAAAATAACACATATTAAGGAATTAGTATTCATTATGCTAAATAAGGGGGGTGGGTATTTACATTAGTCAGAAATCAGGCATGCAGAGAGATGGGTGACAGCAAGGAGAAGCGTAGCAGCAAAACCCAGAGTGTGGTTGTGACGGGTTTCACTGGTAGCTGTGAACAAGGGGATGCTGAGCCAGGCATGACACCACCAGCACCACTGCTTTTGCTCAGAGAGCCCTCAGGGCTAAGCAGCATGTGCTTTTCCCAAGAGCGATGTTCCTATCGGCTAGTTTAGTCTCCTGTAGGTACCTTCCTACATCCTAAAATACAGCATTTCCCCAGGAGCCTCTGGAGCACCAGATGCACATGCACCAGAAAGGGGTATATCCTGCACAGGCAATAGCTGTCCACTGATGGACAGCCCCAGCACTCCTGAGTTATATCACAGCTTTATGTAGCTGACGGCATCTGACGTGCAGCTGCGGCTGCCTCCCGGCACAGGGCTAGAGCAGGGCACTAGGAAGCCCAGCCTCAGTGCACAGCCGCAGGATAGCTCACCGTGTGATGAGCTGAGTGTGCTCCCTCTTGCCATGGGGCATTTGGGGGACAATAGGGTGCCCCTTACCGTGCTGTACCAGCTGGTTTTGATGTCCTGTGCATTCACAGTCTTCTAGGTCCTTTCCCTAAAATGTCCCAAAGCTCCTTGTGACTTTGTACCATCCTATTCACCAGGTACCATCAGCAAATGCCTATGTTCCTCTGCTGAAGACCTTGAGGAAGATAGATCAGTGATCAAAGTAAGATTCAGCCCAGTCCTTGAAAAAATATCTCCTTCCACCAGTACTGAGCCCTATTAGCCAGTTGCGCACCCATTTCTGAGGTATTCAATTAATCCCCATCTTTTCCAGCATGGCTTATACTGTTGGATATTCAGAGCACGAAGGCAGGGGCTTCACTGAAATCCTGGAGGAAGAGAACTGTTGGATTTCCTTTATCTGCAAGATCAGTTAGGCATTTCAGGTCCATCTTGCTTGGTAAATCATGTTGCATTTTCTTCCATTTGCCTTCATGTCCCTTTAAATGGTCTTTCAGAAAAATGTCACCAAGTTCTGAGTATTGGACCTTGGTCTCTCAGCAAGCACTTCTTAAGCATCCACCTGTGGGTCCATGGGCCAGATCCTTCAAAATTGCAGGGCAGAGACTGCCCACTTTCAGCTGTTGGGCACTCCAGCCTGCTCCTTAGGTGCCTAACAAACACAATGAAGTGTGTAAATACCTAAAAACTATCCTGTTGCAAGTTCCTGCTGGGCAATCAGGAGCCGTAAAACCTAACTTGACATGGGCTGTTGGATTTTGGATATCTTTTCTGCACATCTTTCTTAACCTTCAGTTCTGCATTCAGTCCCTTTGCCATGCTGCCTTTAGCCCGTGCTCCAAATCTTCCGTGTCATCCAAAAGCCAGGCATTTCTTCCACTTTGAGGAAGACAGGACATAACATTCTGCTTGCTCATATACCCCTGCCCTGTGCTAGCAACCAGCAGCCCTCCAGTCTTCTGTCCGTGGCCTTTCTTTTGTCCTGTGGTTGTAGAAGTTGTGCATTTGAATAGTCTTTCCTAGGTCTACCTGAGCAAGTCTCCCTTCATCCTTTCCCTTCCTGACCTCTTATACACAGCTTGCCTTGTTGCCAGGGCTTCCTTCTTCATGCCACTTAGATTCTGCTAATTTTTGGTCTCTCTAAGAAGACATTTTTCATCCAATTCTGCTTCCAGCTTCTTCCTAAAAGTTTTTTCCCCTTAAACTGAGAGGCACTTTCCAGATCTGAAGCAGGTGGCCTGTCCCTGCCTGCTCGCCTTGTGACAATGCAGATGGTGGAGTTGCACAGCTCCTTGGGTGATCAAGCGCTTGATAAATTTCAAGCCAGAGATGCAGAAGAAAAATGGAAAAAAAAAAAAAAAGTCTTTCCAGGGAGCACAAAATCAACACAACAACTTTAGCTAACTGCATGCAGGTAGAAACATCGCATTGCCTTAAGTCTGCACAGATGTTTGTGCCACAGCTAAATTGAGTTTTCCAGGTACTGCCCACATCCTCAGTCTCCTCCAGCAGCACTCACAAGCCCCTCTGAGCCCAGTAACCAGAAGGGAAGGGAATGCTGGATCCCAAACCTCTCCTGGCATAAACCAGGCTGAAGATCATAAGCAAACTGTCAATAAGTATCTGTGCTATAAACAATAAACAGAGAGTCTCTAGTCAAATCCAGCAGCCAAAGAAAAGCATACCTTTCCACCCCTCAGTCTCCTCTCCAAAGACCTAGCCATCACTGCTGGCCCTGGAGCAGGACTCTGGCGCTACGCTGTCCTCAGCCGCTCTCTGCACTGGCTTTTTGATTAGGTTGAGGCAATGATTGTCAGTAAAACAAGAGAGGAGAAGTAACAGTTGCAAGACAGCGAGCCCCAGGGTTGTATGCGTGCACACCTGTGCATCTCCCATAAGACAAGCTTCAGCACACTTCATGTTTATCAGGTCTAAACACAGACAGATGCCTGCAAATGCTGAGAGGAGCAGGGGCAGGAATGGAAATCCCATCCTTTCCTTATAGAGTGGCATGAAGGGACAGAGAAACAAATACAAACGGTCAGGCACAAGCTCAAACCAAGATGCTATGGGCACTTGGTCGCACTTTGCTGGACAAGAGGGTCAACAGCAGCAGCACAGGCGCTGCACAGCCCCGAGAGCCGGGGGCTTCCCCCAGACCTGCTGGGCAGGTGGTGGGGCCACTGCCGAGGCAGCTGAGCCGGGCAACAGGGTCACAGCCCTCCCAGCAAAATACATGTGGGACAAAGACATAGATATAGATCGAGATACGGAAGGTTTTCCAGTATTTACATAGAAAGGTCTTTATATAGCTAAAAAAGAAATTATTTTTTCCTGTTTAAACTGTGGGTATATATGTATATTTATATGCATATGTGTGTGTGTGTATCCTAGTTATATATGCATATGTAAAGACCTTTTAAAAGACCTTTTTTTATGTATACACAAACATACATATTTACACATATATGTGTGTGTATATATATGACCTTTCTATATATACATAGGCATATATATAATATATACATTTACATACACGTTATATGTATATTATATGTATATGTATATTTTGGTATTTGTATGTGTGTATATATTAACGTAAATCATAGGTCTTTTGGAAGGACTCTATATATGGACATGTATTTATGTATATTTATATGAATATGTATATATGCGTATGATATATAAAATTAATATAATTAACAAATATAACTATATATGCCTATACTATAAGTATTAAATTATATACGTGTGATCATGCATATTATATAATATACTAAGTATA
>NW_009630580.1:0-44827 GCF_000690535.1 Cariama cristata
CGGGGGCCGAGGGGTTGCGCGAGCGG
This sequence comes from Cariama cristata, assembly GCF_000690535.1. Lineage (NCBI taxonomy): Eukaryota > Metazoa > Chordata > Aves > Cariamiformes > Cariamidae > Cariama > Cariama cristata. The sequence goes on from NW_009630580.1 coordinate 27, forward strand.
TGCCCACCGCCCTGGCCGGGCGCTGAACTTGTCTGTAGTTACCTGGGTTTGAAATGGCCAGCTGTGCTTTTGCACACTTTTCACCTGGGTTTCACAAATTTGTAAAAGGCTGATGTACTTTCAGATAAAAATGCTGATGCAGGACAAGTGCATGAAGAAGAAAATCAGTCAGTGCAACACTGGCTAATACACTGAAAGCTGTGACTGGCCAGCAATTAAGATTTACCCAAAAAAAAAAAAATATTATATCCTGGAGGTGGGATAGTTAAAGAGGGCCAGAACATTTGTCAGTGCAATATTTAATTTAAAAATGTATTTTTAGAGCATGAATTGCTGTAGTATTTAAGCATGGATTAATATTTGCTGTCAAATGTTCCCTGCTGCATATAACATCCAGTTCCAGTTTGGCACTCTAGTGATGTTCAGTATTGGCACCTTCTTATTTCTTAGCTTAAGGGACTCCCATTGATAACAGTGAGACAGCCTGGAAAATTAAGTTTCTATTCTATCACAGTGACTGCAAAATTTAATATCTACTAATTTTCTAAAGGAAAACCATTTTGCTTCATAATTCCATTGAGTTCTTCTAACTGCAGAAATCAACTGAATGCAAATTTCACTGTTTCTGTCAATGCAAATCGGGTTTGAAAGGACTTTCCTGTTAAGTTTTAGGATTTTTAAATCTCTGCAATTACCTGCTTTTGTAGCAAATGCAATTCACGTTCTGCGAATCTTTGCAAATGGAATCATGTCTATGGTATTACTGAATAAAATAAATACTGTCCTTTCATGCAAGCGAGTACACACCCATTTAATTTTTTCAACAGTTACTTGCTATCAGAATGGTTATCGGTGCCCTGACGGCATCCTGTGTTCGTGTGATTAGTCATTCGCTCAAGTGCAGGGCTTGCGTGAGTAAGGGTTAGGCTTGGTGTTTGTTCGGTTTCATACGAGGAAATACAGGTTTGGAACTGATTGCTTTACTTTGTCAGTACTCATCCCGTATCTTCCTCCCAGTGATCTAACAAGTAGTGACAAAACGATTTCTAATCCTTGGAGATGGTTGTAAGTTCTCTTCAGCCTCGCTTACAGCCTCGCGTATTGAGCCATCCTTTGATATTAAAGTACCGTGATGACTGGCAGAAGTCCATCCTTCTCTGCTTTTCTTCCTGCAGCATCTGTGGGGGGAAAAAAAGTAGAGGTAAATCTTGCATCTGGCTCAGGGTGAAATTACTCCAGCTAATCTTCAAGGTGTCTAAATGACAACGGCATTAGTAGGGCATGGGCTTTCTTTAAACAGTTTTGATAGAAATTCAAATAATTTCAAAGAGGCCTCTTGAAGCAGTAATCTAGTCACTGGAGTGGGTAATTCCGTTTTGAAAGCTTGCAGGATTTTGAGTGGAGCGCTGGCATTTCCCAGTAGACTTGAGTGACGTTTATCTTGAGAGCGTTCACTTTAACCTTTATCTCTTTCTCTTTGTCTCTCCTGCAGTGGTAGAGTCTGTCAGTCCTCCTTCCAGGGCTTGAGAGGGATCTTGAATGGCTGCTGGGAGAGGAGGTAGCTTCAGTCAGAGCCTGGCTATTGAGTGTGCCTGGCATTCCCTGTCTGCACTTCGGTGCTCCTGATACCCATTTTGGGAGCCGGGTACAGTCGAGGTCTCTGCGTGCTGCACGGATGCCAAACACGGCACACGGACAGGGCTGGGAGCCAGCGCCGCATCCTGAAGGAGATGTCTATTGGAGCCGACAGCTCCGTGCTCAGGAGCTGCTGTCTTGCAGAGATGCTGGGGACTGCAGCGAGGGTGACGGCAGCTCCCCGTTCCCCCTGAGTTCCTACCGACCTCTTTCGCCTTTAGCACGGGAAATTAAAATACTGTCTGTCATATTGAAACTTGGGAAGGGTAGGCCGATGCCACAAACATCCCTAGACTTGAAATGACAAGAGGTGCTGGTAACCACTTGATTCACCCCCTTCTCCTTTTTCTCTTCCCTTCTTGGGCTTTTGGACTGGGTCTGGTGGCTAGCTGGCTCTGAATCTGGGCAAGTCCAGCCTGCGGTGTTGACATCTGTGCCTGGTAGTAGGGCATCTACCTCTTTATTCCCGGCATGAGTTGGAATTTGCCACTGAAAACGTGCTAGGGCAGGTGCATTAGAGTCTGCTTTAGTTATCAGGATGTCTGTTTCTTGAGGCACCGGGGTTGGTTTTCTGTAACGTTTCAAGGTATCAAAAGCTATTGGAAGGCCACAGTGAGGGAATTTAACGGTGGAGATGCTTTTCTGTGGGGATGACTCGTGTGCGGACAAAGCAACAGCCAACGTTCAAAACACATTAATGCCCACCAGTCTCGAGATAGTCACTAATCTCTGCGTTCACCATGACAGAGGTCACCAGAAAAGTCCACGCTATGCTAGAGGAGTCTTCCTGGCCCCAGCGCGATTGCTTGTGGCATGGAGGCCCAGTTGTCACCTGACCTGGTTAAGCCAACTCAGAACGCGTTGGTGTTAGTTGTCCCAGTGCTGACACAGGTAGAGGCTCAGGCCTCTTCTCTTCGGCATGGTGAACTGGTGGTATTTTCAGTTGGACTGAGGGTATGTAGTGCCAGCCCGGGCAAGATTTCTCCTATGCGGAGAGGGTCTGTAGATCCTAAGCAAAAGCCAAAGCTGATCATTCGAGTTGTCCTCTGCGTTTGGACGACAGGTTTTACATGGAAAGAAGTTGGCTATGTTGGCTAGATGACAACTGTACAGATTATGGTGACTTCTACAAGAGCGTGTGAATTCTCGTGATGGGTTGCAGCGGCGTAGGCGGTTGGTCCAGCTTGGAGCACAGATGGCCGTGTAAGCAAACTGCAGAACTTTTGTGCCCATGTAAGAAGTGCCTGTCCTCCTTAGCTTGTACAGTTTCGCTCTTGACTGACTTTGGTGAGGTGATGGCTGAGCTGGGAGTGGGGGGTTCAACAAGAGCTGCAGAGAACTGACTTTGTGTCAGGTGTTGATTGCTGATTTCATAAACAGGCCCTAGCTCTGTGCTGTAAGTTAGAAGGTGTTAACCTGGCAGGTATGAGTTAAGCCTCCATGATTTTTGTGACATCTTCCCGCTGCTGCGTAGTTGCTAGGCCTTTCTCGGTTTTGATGTTTTGTTTTGGTTTGGTTTTTTTTGTGAAGAGACTCCCTTGGAGGCCAAGCGTGAAGTCAGCGTAAGTGAAGTGCGTGGAGATGGTTCTAGCACCTACTGAGCCCTCCGGCTGTCCTGTCACCCGAATTCCCAGGTGAACTAGGGGTTAGCAGCTCGAAATCACCTGAAATCTTTTCTAGGGGGGGGTGATCACTTCACCTAATAGAACTAGTGACATGTGGGATGAGTCTGCTGAGGAGAGCTGGGCTGCTTACAGCTTTGTTCTCTTTAAGTCCCCTTCTGAGCGTAAATATTGACTGCAGCTACTTAGTCCTTGGGGTAGGACTGGGCTCCAGGTTGGCACCGACGTGTCAGTACGTGGGTGCTTACCTGTGGAAAGCTGTCGGCCAGACTCCCGTTGCGATGAGGGGTTGTCTGGCATCGGTGGCTCTCGGAGGGCGGTTCGGGTGGGTCTGCGCTGGGTGCCAGGCCAGGCTGAGCTCTGTCTGAGCTCACTGAAGATGGACTGTGGCATTGGCTTCTCTTTTCAAGAATGTAAGAGGGAGTCTCGTGACACAGAAGAAAGCCTGTGCTTTAGGAGGCTTACTAGGTACTGCTGTCTTGTTTTCTTGCCCCCATCCCTCCTGGAGAATGACTGGAAACTTCCATCTTGATCAGTCTGCAAAGATTGCTTAAGAAGTTTTGGAGAGACATCGGTCATCATCAGTGAGTGTTATCAATATAAGTCATGAGCCAAGCTGTTTTGAAAGAGGTCTCTTACTGTTTGTCAGCTGTTATTTGTTCTTGTTGCTGCACTGAAGATCCAAGCCTGCCTTTTGGATCCACCTGTGAAACATTTTTTCCCTGTTTTCCATTCCCTTTCCATTCTTCCTGCTGCATTCAGGCTCTTGGGAAGGTGGCTGATCATGTCTGTATTGCTGTTTTACTTGTACTGTTTTACCAGTTATGCGTATGGCAATACCGTATTGTCAGGTCTTGGTAATCTTTTGAATATTAACTTGTGTTCCAAGGTTCACCAAAGCAAACACGCTGGACAATTAAAACAAGTTTTCTGTTCAGTCTGTTTTGTTGTTTTGGTGGTGGTTTATTTTCTACAGCTGCATTACAGTATTAGCACAATAATATTGTATGACTTCAATTAAAATAAAACTATGCTGATGGCAGAGGAAATTTGAAAGATTCATGCAGATGGTTGGTAGGGAGTAGCCTTCCACAGAAGTGACTCAGCTCTGGTTGAAGCTGGCAGAGCGAACAATTCCTGGCTGTGTAGGGTTGTGAAGCGAGCACTGTTCGTGGGGAAGCGGTGGTAGATGTTCAAGTGCTTGATTTGCAAAGCGTGTGTCCCACCGGTACCCTTCTGGCCTAGGTAACGTGCTGGCAAGTAAACTGTTCTCCGTGTAGATGATGAGATGCTAGAGTAACAGTAGACCAAAAGCAAGCCATAGTAAGTGTCTTGCAGCCGATCCAGTGCCAAGACCTTACCTTTTTTTTTTTTTTTGATGATTTCTTTTTCCCGATCCGTAACAACCTAGTGTCGCGTGACGGTTGTTTTAAGATGACAATAGGGCTGCCTCTTCCGACAGCCGCCGCGCTTCCCTCTCCTCTGCCCCCGGCCTCACGTTTAACACCTCCCGTCAGCTTTGCCAATGATCGCAAGTCTGTGCCCCGAGCTGAAACCTATGCTGACGGGTACAGGAAATAATTATCTCTTTCTGTCCACTGACTGAACAACTCTGGTGCCTAACACAATGGATAATGTGGGAACATGGCGAGGGAAGAGCGAATTTTGCTTTAGGCATCTGCATTGAGGACTTGGAACAAATGAGAGCAGTCACGAAACCGAAGCCGTGGAGTCATTGCGTTTGGCTTGCTGGGTGCATCTTTGGTTTTATGATGGGTGTGTAAACAGAAGTAAACAACATTCTCCTCCATTTACTTCACCAGAGGGAAGCTCCTCAGGCAGCTGTTGTGCTGCTGCTTTCGTTTGGGTCATAAAACGGGAAGGGTGCTCTTCACATACCCGCTTTCTTTTTTATTAAAAGGTAGAAACCGGTTAATGTGGGGGTGTTATTGAAGGAGATTTATCTCAACTGTCTGTTTCTATTCCTAGCTTTTATTGAGGTTTGTAAACCTGAACAGAAAAACTGAGAAAAAGCCAAACACCCAAACCAGCTTCCTTGCAGTCTTCTGTCATGTTCTCGTTTTTGGAAAACAAGTTAATTTTATGGTAGTTCTGTCAAATATAAAACATAACCCTGTTTAAACAATGAGCTATCTTAGCTCAAACATACACTTGTTTGGAATATTGTATATTATTTCTGCTTCAGAGGACATTTATATGCTGCCCCTTGCAACTATCTCCAGAATTGCTGATCAAAATCCCTACAGTGGAAGATGAGAAAACATTTGTTTTTTAAGTGGAAGCATAACTTCTTGAAAGGAAGCGGCGTGCAACTGTAGTTGCAACTTGGCAGCCTGTCTGTTACGGCCGTGCGCTTGTGTCTAAACGTGGAAACTGTTCTGCTACACAGACCTGCACCCTGTCTCGTTTTGGTCTCTTAGGCTGTGAAAACCATCTCGAAACTGAGAGGTAAAGCAGAGGTACTTTTGTGGTGGTTTAGGCATGCTTTCAAAAAGGTTGGCTGGGAGAATGGATGCTTCTCTGATACCTGGTAATCTTTCGTTTCTCCTGAAGTTCAGTTTCATAACTTTGGAAACCAGAAATCTGTTGAGCTATTAGCTACTTGGAAGCATGTTGTATTTGGATGACAAACCGGGTTGGGGCTGCAGGTGAGGATGGGCAGTTTGGCCATGCGAATTTCTGTTTACTCCCTTTTATTGTCTCTCTTGACCGTAGTCCTTAGTATCGTAAAACATTAAGACGATGATTCTAGCTCTGACTTTTTGAAGAATAATCTCAAAATGCATTTCTAATTAATTGGAAATAGAAGGGATTGATAACAAGAGTTCTTAAAGTTTTGTAATTCTGCAGTAAGTGCTTTGTCTCATTAATGAAACGATAATTAGATAACCCAGAGCACTTTCAAGGGTGTGAATTTATGGGAAGAGCCCTTCACGTTTGCTAATGTGGCTCCCATGTGAAGTGCTCTGGAGGTTGTCTCTTTCGCTTCTATGGCATATCTGTTGCTGTGAACTGAGAAAGTTGCACAAAAAATGGCTTTGCTTTCTGTTTCTCATTTATTCTTTATGTAGGAACATGTGGCATGATTATGTTTGGCACGAGACAAGAATGGAGAGAAGTCTGCAAAGGATATTCAGTCCTGCACAGTCTGTTTTGTACAGATAGACCTGCTGGAATTTGAAATATTAGGCAGAACCAAATGTGGCCTTGAGGTTTCTATATGCTTTTCAGGTAGTGGAGTTTTCCGCTTTCTTAAATACGGGGATACTACAGAGGTGGTAGAACTTTCTACTGAGACGACTTTCATTAGCCATGCTGGGCTGTTCACTTTCCGTTGTGGAAATACTGCAGCGGTGTTATCAAGGCCTTCTCCAAATCGGCAGACTTTGTAATAACAAACCTGTATCTGTGAAAGCAGATGCTTTGACTAGCGTGGCTTTACCCTTGCTGTGGAGCATGGCAACGTGGCAGAGAGACCTGTTGGTTTTCCTACCCTACTGCAGTGACAGTAGTGAGAGAAGGTGAGTCCCCAGAAGAGGTGAGTAGGGACCAGCTTCTCCTCTTAGCAGTGATGTTTTCCAAAGCGATCTCGGTGCCACCGTTTAACAATTCCATGGAGTCTTTTGCCTGGAGGAAGGCTCTTGTTCACTCCCGTCCTTGCTTCCAGCCTCTCTAGACCTGCTTTTGCTACGGTGATTGTGTGACCAGGCAATTCACGCTGAGGAGGTACAAGATCAGATGAGGGAACGTCTGAAAACTTTGTAGTCATCTAGTTAACATAAATGTTGACAAAGACATCGCTGTCCAAAACTTGAAGCTTTTTCTTGCTCATAGTTACCCTGTGTGTGAAGTTCCTCAGGGAATCCGGCATGCGTAAGTTCTCAAGGAGAAGCTGGAGAAGATCCCATTCCTCAGTCCTTCCATTGACCAGCCAGGGAAAAGGGAAAAAAATCTGTTGAAAGTCACCTTTATGATAGCCTCTAGACACCCAGGACATGATCGTAGTCAAATAATTGTGGACAAGCGCTGTGGAATACACAGCCTGTAGTTGTGTTTTCTGTATTTCAGCCACTTATTTTATTAATTTCATTTTTTGTCCCTGTTACGAAGAGGCCATAAACTTCGCAGGGCGCTAGAAATAATACGTTTTCGCATCCAAAACCAACAACATGTTCAAAGGCTAATCAAGGAAACGCTTTTCTTTTTCAGTCAGTTAACTATGCCAGTACGGATGAACAAGTGTAACGTCTTTATTCTAAAGTGGAGATCTCTAGACTTGTCTGTATAGTAACTTTCTCGGCTGTCAGCTATAATTATACCTGCGACTGTTAGAACATTTACACTCCGAAACACAGGGTGAGCATAAGTGGATTTTTGGCATGTTCTTTCTTCCTGCCTCCTGGCAGTGGTGGAAAGGAATACGTACCAAAATAGATGAATACAAGAAATGCGTAAGTGAGAACTGTTCGTATTGGTACCTCCGCTATCTTGCTGCACATCTGACTTCTGACGGTTTGCCTTTCATGGTTTCAGTTTAACTGGCTTCTCTGAGATAAATTGCATAAGGATGCTATAATTGCAAACTATACTTTCAGACCCTAAATATGATGACAGAATGACTGGCAACGGGAAAAAAAAACTTGGCAGAGGTGCTTGGTGTGGCATAGTGTGACTTGAAGTCTGGGAGAAGGAGTGGGAGAACTCTCTGAACTGGTGAACGAACAGGTTTTGTTTCAGAGCAGATAAGTTTTATCATTCACTTTTGCTCTTGGCCAGCAACGTTATACTCGTACACAGTAAAAAAAGTGGAGAAAAATTAGTCCCTGGTGGCCAATAAAATCCATGTTTCTCAAAGACATCTCAAAACCTGCGTGTTCTTAGTGGGCTTTTCAGAGACCTGAGACAACTGGTAAGAATACAGGTGTCGCATGTCGAGAAGGAACTTCCAAAGAGTCCCTAGGGAAAGCCTCTCTTATCTCTCTTCTCTCCAATTTGGTAATTTGTTTTTAACAACCGAACAGGTCCATATTTTGAAGTGAAATAGGCTTTTTTTTTTTTTTTGCTTTCAGAGAATGTTTTGGGGAATGTACTTTGTTTGCAATTTATAGGCCAGTCCCTGAAGGAAAGGCATTGCAGAAAATTCTCCTTGCAACTGTGCTGCTTCCGGCGTTAGAAGCGGAGGCAGAGAAATGAGGTGAAGGATGTGGCATCTCCCAGGGAACAGCTTGGGAAGATTTTCTCCTGCTCTTTGTGTCCATCTCTTCTGGGTAGATAAGTCTTAAGAGCTACCATAATCTTGAATTTACTGCGGATTTTCTTTGTTTATTTGTTCATAGCCTTTTAACAAAAACTTGTTGGGAAGGGGCAAAACCACTAGCGTGGCAAAGATCTGTTGTTGTAAAGCATCTGGTTTGTGTATTGCTGCTGTGGGAGAAGCGATGACGAGTAGTGTGTCTATAACTGAGAGTCTGAGTAAAAGTAAACGTAGCAGCATAAAACCTATCATCCCCCTGCAAATTATGTTGTGTTATTTGTGCTGGCAGTGACAAGAACGGGATTAAAAAGCAATGCAACTGAGTGGTAATTTTTTTTTTTTTCTGCTTATTGGATAGAAATTTGAAATCCTAAGGAAAAAAAACCCTTGGATCATGGCAGAATCTGTCTATAAGGCTCAGTGTACCTCTTTGGCAAGTCCCGGAGCTCTGACAGAGACTGGGACACTGCGGGGAGCTGTTTGCGCTGTTTGGCACGGGATGAGATGGCGCTTGACCATGGAAGACCCTGAAGAAGCCTGCTAGGATTTGGATGCAGCAATATAGCGGTTAAAAGGCAGCCTGCCAGCCCTGTTGGAACAGTATTTTTTGGTGAAGTGGAGGAAGTAGGAAGTCAGAAATACAGAGGAGAAATATTTGTAATACTTGAGTAAGCATCTAAAACCCTCATAATTAGAAACTCTTTAAGATCCAATCGAAAGTCCAGCTGAAAATTTCCTGTCTTTTCTGCGCCTCCCAGCTGCGACCGAGCAGCCAGAATCGGGAGTCATATGTAGTCCGTGGTACTTCGGTGAGGGAGGGGAAAACATCGTTAGTCCATAAATGCAGGAAATTTTTTTGTAGAGCATTTTTGTGTAGAAACTGATACTGTTGCAGGGAGAGAATTGAAATAAACTGTTCTTTGCTCAAGGATATAGCAAAGGCTGCTACTTTGCTGATAAAAGACCATGTGGCATTTGGTTGTGTTTTGTTTTTTTTTTTTAACCTATCTATGTTGCAGGACTGTTTGGTTTGTGAAATTTAGCTGTCCGGGAGCCGATGGTGATATAGTCTATATTTGCCTGAACAATGTACTGAGGGCCCTCCTTTCTGTACTGGGAACATAAGCTGTTTGTCTTGCTTTTCAAAGTCCTCTGCTTCCTCCTCCTCTCCCTAGCTGTTGTCTCTTGCTCAGTCCCAAAGAAAAGATCAATTCCTGCCTCTCCCTGTGATCGCAAAGCCAGGCTGTATTGCCTACTTGTTTTTCAAACAAACATCTCTGTGTGTTCTCCCCATGTTGCCTCTCAGGCTTCAAAGCAACCCTCCAGAAACATCCACAAAGCTTTCTCCTTCCTTCTTAAAGCCTTGCAACACTATCTGCAAACCCTTGAGGAGGGCTAATGCTTCTGAGGTGCTCTGGCTTTGAATATTAAACAAACTGTAATGTCGGTTTGTTTCTTTATTCCCTCATTTCTGTATCTTCTTTCACGTACTTCACTTTTTTTGGCAAAGATTGCTTTTTGCCCTGACCCGGAGCTAGTGCTCGCGGGCCCTCCGGATAATACGGATCATGAGTAAGAGCTCGTGTGCGTATTTGGCACAGCGTTTAAAGAAGCATCGCAATAAGCGGGCCATTAAGTTATTAATGTGTCTGTTTTTATCTTCCGCAGAAGCCCCATGTGCTACTCCACTGATCTGTAGCTTTGGAAGGCCAGTGGACCTGGAGAAGGATGACTACCAGAAGGTTATATGCAACAACGAGCATTGTCCGTACAGCACTTGGATGCACCTTCAGTGCTTCTACGAGTGGGAAAGCAGCATTCTCGTCCAGTTCAATTGCATTGGCAGAGCCAGGAGCTGGAACGAAAAGCAATGTCGCCAAAACATGTGGACAAAGAAGGGATATGACTTGGCTTTTCGCTTTTGCTCTTGTCGGTGTGGGCAGGGTCACTTAAAGAAGGACACTGACTGGTACCAGGTGAAGCGGATGCAGGATGATAAGAAGAAAAAATCGGTGTTGGAGAAGAGTATGGGAAGGTCGATGGCAGAGTCAGCAGAGGAGGCCAAAAAGGGCAGGCCGGCCAACAAGCCACAGAAGGGCCTGAGTAATGACGTCCAGCGAAGGCACTCGATGGACAGGCAGAACTCCCAGGAGAAGGGTGTCATGGGCGGCAGCTATGCCGTTCGCTCCCCTTGCGTCTCTCCCGGCCAGTCCCCACCCACCGGTTACTCCATTCTTGCCCCCACGCATTTCAGCGGTCCTCGTTCCTCGCGATACTTAGGGGAGTTTTTGAAGAACGCCATTCACCTGGAGCCCCATAAGAAGAACATGGCCGGTGGGGGCATGTTCAGGAACGCGCATTTTGATTACGGGGCGGCTGGCTTGCAAGCACATAGATCGGGACATTTCGATGCCCCTGTGCAGTTTTTGAGAAGGCTCGATCTATCTGAGCTGCTTACTCACATCCCCAGGCATAAATTGAATACTTTCCATGTGCGGATGGAAGACGATGCCCAGGTGGGCCAAGGGGAGGACCTTCGGAAGTTCATCCTTGCTGCTCTTAGTGCCAGCCACAGGAACGTTGTAAACTGTGCGCTCTGCCACAGGGCACTGCCAGTGTTTGAACAGTTTCCGCTGGTGGACGGGACCCTGTTCCTTAGCCCATCGAGACACGATGAGATTGAATATGATGTTCCCTGTCACCTTCAAGGTACAGGTTGTCTGTCAGTCACGCTAGGTGTCATTCAATGATGGAACTGCCTTCTGTGCCATGCCTCCCCCCATTATAGATTTTCATCCTGCTTCTGCCTTTTTAAGCAATTCTGTAAAGCTTGAAGTCACGTTCAGATTAATAGCGTGGATCAGATTGGAATGCTTAGAAGGAATTACAAAAAGCAAATGCCGTGTAGAGAGGTCCATGCCTTGTGTTTGGGTCTACAACTAAGAGATTTCTCATCTGGTTTCTAGGTAGACCACGAGAAGGTTTTCCAGCCAATCTATTCTGCAGCGTGTGCGTGCTGATTTATCTGCTGTGAGCTTTACTCCAAGATATATGTCAACCTTTTAAACAACCTTTTAAATTTAAGCATGCTGTGCTGCAGCATGGGTGAAAGTTGTATTTGTACCAGCGGTGAGATGAGATGCCTCTCATCTGCTTTCAGACTAGAGAATATCAGTTTTGGTTTATAGCAAACATGGTTTTTTTAATATGGAAAGGACTATAGTCTGGCCTACATTAACACCGGCCTGGAGAGGTTGGACATAGTAAAAGTGAGCTTTTAATACGGTGCGTTGAAGCAGCAGTGGTATAGTGAGGGTTTTAGACCTATTTCCAAACTCCCGCTTGTTAGGACTGTATCCTGATCGTGTCCCAGCTCCGTGCTGAGTTGAGCCCAAGGCATATCTTACTTTTCTTCTCCTAGAGAAACAAATGGATGTGGGCTGGGATGAGCTTCAGCTCTTCCTAAAAGCTGTGCCCCAAGCTAAGTGATCAGGGTGATACAGGGCAAAACGTGCCTGCCCTGCAGCCTGCTGGCATGGCTAAAATTAGTAAGAGAAAGTATTTGTAGTTTGGTGTTCAAAAACATAGAATCATATGTTGAAAAGTGTGTTGGGAAAGCATTAACGAGAGGTATTTTAACATTAAGTTTCTCTCCTTTCAATAAAATTTGTAATATCCCATGCATGGTCATAATACGTGTTATGTAACATTCTTTTGCTCAGCAAACTTTGTATTTTTTTTTTTTTTCCTTAAATCACTATGCACTAAGTCACTAAACTGTATTCATGCTAACATTATTGTTTCTGTCTTGCCTAATGTACTTTAAGGAGGAAAAGTGATAGGCAAATACACAAGCTAAACCAGCTCCAGGGTAAACAGAATATACGTACGTGAGATAACAATGCTTATTTGCTTTGGTGGGGAGGCATGCACAATGTGGTTGTGATTTTATCAGTACTAATAGCTGGTTTAGTAATAGTGAAGCTCATCACTTGTTAACGTTTGCCACTAAGAATGAAACTCTGCAAAATTATTTTTTTTAATTAATTGCTCCTTACCCATTGGACAATGCGTCTGAAAAACTTGCTCAGACAAGGTGCTGTGAATAATTAATTGTTAAAATTTTTACCTCCTTGTCTTGAGTAAAATGGTTTATTATCAGAAGTGCTCTTTGAAATGAAGTTAAGCTTGCAAGGTGCTGTTCCAGGGTGTTATTTTCTCCTCAGTACAGAAAATCACTTCTTTTATTTCAGGCATGTTTAAGATGTCAGGTGCCTCATTTCCTATATAGCAAGGATCCGGAAAATGAGGTGGTGGGGGAATGCGGTATTTTAATGTGCGAGAACAGTGCAGAACTTCAGATGGGGAAAATGGTTTTATCTTCCTGCACAACACAACTTCTGTGCGTGGAATTACTTGAATGTCTCCAATCTGGAGTGTTCACTTTAGGAGCAGAGTTTATTATATTTGCACTTCAGACTCATCACATCACATTTTTTATAGCTGAACACACCAATGTGGAATAACTCAATTTTTACCAGCTCATACTAGCAAGTTTATTTTGTGTATGTATTTTAAGAAGAATCTGGTTTTTTTCTTCTCATTTTTCTAAAATAGTTTGCTTAGAAACCAAAACAAGTTAAAAACCAAACCTTTAATCTTCAAAGTGTCTGGTATGGACTAATCATAATTGTTACTATTTTATTACCTTTTGTCTAGAAGAGGTACAAGACGTGTGTGTCCATTAAATTGCAGGTTGTGAGCTGTTCAGTACTTCGATGCTAAAAAGCACAAATTGCAACCCAAAATAACGACATGTTATATGCCGTGCTGATTCATAGCTGATCTGTAACTGCACTACTTCTTAGTTTTGTCTTATGTAGCAGTGCAAAATAGGATATATTACAGAATTAGTATTCCGTGTCAGCCCACTTCTAATAGCCAACTATTAAACAACAAATCGACTCAAATCATTACAAATCAGGCATAATCTAGATGCCGGATTGTTATAATTTGTGTAGGGCTTTTTGTTTTGTGCGAAATTTGCATCTTGGATATTGCATTGGTGAGTTTAGTCACATTTACGTAGAGCAAATAATTTCATTTTCATGTCTGAGCTGCTTGATTTTTATGGAAGTTGGTATAACTGAGGTTTTGAAAGTCATTGTGCATACAGAGCCTAAGGTCGCGATAGAGCTCAATAGATTCGTAGTGCTGAATGGCATGCTAAAGTCTGCGAATGTGTAATATATAATGTTCTTAAATATACTCACTGTTAATGAATGGTCAGGAAAAAGTAGATGAAAGAAAATTGCTCTTCTGGCTGTTGCTTTTTTCCATGAGGAATATTAGGTCCTTAGTCCCCTCTTTGCTGGAAGATTTTTGGCAGGTTGTTAAATGAAGCTGTACCCAGCTTGCTAATAAGCTTCAACACTTCTTCACTTCTTCTGTCAGGTGGGGATGAAGCTAGGGTGCAATCCTGGTTTTGGAAACACTGCAGCCGATCAGATAGCTTAACCTGGCATCTGTTCGTGGAGCGTCAGCAACTCCTCTTATAAAATATTTTGCTAAGGTCTACCAGCAAACGGAGGAAGGGAGGGTGGGCAGGGTGATGACTAATTCCTGAGTTTTGCATCCATGGAAAATAGCTTCAGTCAAACCCTATGTATTTCCCATAGAAAAATGTTTTTTTTACTTTATCGTTCACCCTTTAAAAAAAAAAAGATTTTAACGAGCTGTGATTTGTGTCGCTAAAGTGTAGATAACACATTGCAGGAAATGTCTGTTTTAATCTTCTGTTCTAGTCTCCTTAAGAAGTGTCTTTCCTGTCCACAGGAAGGCTTATGCACCTCTATGCTGTTTGTGTAGACTGCTTAGAAGGGGTTCACAAAATTATCTGCATTAAGTGCAAGTCCCGATGGGATGGAAGCTGGCATCAGCTGGGAACTATGTATACCTACGATATTCTGGCAGCATCTCCCTGTTGTCAGGTTAGTACCGTATGTAAATAAGACTCATAAGGTGAAATTCCAACTGATGATAAATAAAGCTGAGGTTTGTGTATCTCTTCTCCCTTCCCTTCTTCATCCTTCTTTTCCAGCCTGTACCTATGAGTGCAATGCAAGAAAGCTGACCGAGTCCCTTTGTCTTAACTTAGGAGGCACAACAGCCTGTATCTAGATGAAAGCCAAGGCAATGGACACTGGTTAATACTTAGGTTTTTAAGTAAAACTCCTTTAAATGCATTCATAATTAAATCTGATGCTTAGGATGATCACCAGTGAGTACATTCGGCATCAGATACAATTCTGGTCGTATTTTAATAACAATTGCACATTTTGAGCAGATGTTGGGGCTTCTTTTAGTTGCTTGAATTGTGGTTTATCTTAAGATAATTGTAGCCAAAAAAAAAAAAAAGCCAAGGGAACAAAAAGGTCTAAAGTGCCTTTGTACTTGGAGATTACCCAGCTCTTCTTAATCTTTGCTGCGACTGACTCTGGTGATGGTGCTCCACCACGACCAGAAGCAGCGTAGTTTTCATTAAATGCTCACCTAATCTGTACCTTGGGAGGGAAAATCCAGCGCCTGGGGTTACTCCAGAGTAGCCGTGTGCCTGGGGCAGCAGATCATCAGCATCCAAGAGAATTGTCCATGTGATGGGCAGAGCGCTTTTGTTGTAGGCAGCCGTGGAAGAAGCATCTGTCTGGGAATGGCTCGGTGGTCCATTCGGGATGCTCGGGAGTGGGCTCTTGCCTTTGGACATGCAGGTGTTGTTACTGGGTTAGGACAGGAGCCTTGTGGAGATGCACTCCTTCCAACTGTGATCGCTTGGTGGTAATGTGCGTGCTTAAGGGCAATCGGAAATACAGTTCTGTCAATCTGCAAAATGCCATTTCATTTTAAGTTTTAACATGTTGACCAAATGACCACTACTCAGAAGACAAGTGGTATTGCTGGTACTGGTTAAAATGACTTTGATAACAATTTTAAGTAGAGACAAGAGATACTACCTCCAAATTTAGTGCCTCTTGGGATTGTAACTTCTTTATAAAAATAGGATAAAACACTGATGCTGACTTGCTAGCTCTGTCAAATCCAGCAAATTTAAATCTGAATTGCTTCTGTTGAATGTACAAGACAAGAATTAAGTTCTCATTATACAGGAGCCTTAATTATATGATTAACGGACAGTGCGACAGTTACCTGGTAAGTAATAGAACTGACTATGAACTCATTAGCTGCAGTGACTGTGATTGCCAGATAATGCACATTTTTGTTTCACCATGATTGTTACAGACAATTCTGTGCATACAGAGGAATGACATTTAAATACGGTGTACAATTGAACTCCAAATTGCCTTGCTAATTTTATTTTGAATAATTTCGTATCTTATTTCCAAATATTTAATTATCCATCACAAATGTGCATGTAAAGTAATGAACTGCAGCCACTGTCGGGTTACTAGCACCTAGCTGATGTGCTGGACAGTAGCATAGGGAAAAACAACACTTTGGTTAAGAAAATCTACGAAACCATACCCTACCAGATTGTATTTCTTAGAATTTCTGTTTTTCAAGCAGAGCAGATGGCTGTGGAGCTGGTGGTTTGTTTCTTTTTGAGTCTTGTCTCAACAGTATTCGTCCTTTTAATAATTTCTTCCTTTCCTCATCCCAGGCAAATTCCTTAAATCAAGATTGCCATAGAAAATAATTTTTTATTATTTTCAGTGAAGAGCTGAAGCTTTCCGTAGCACGTTGGGCTGTGAGGTTAAGCTATGGTCCGGCTCAGGCCCTCGCTGCTCATTTGCCACCTTTACTCTTAAACTCCTTTACGGTCTCAAATCCCTTCTGCTTCTCTGGAGCATTTCAAACGACCTGCTGAGCTTTCACACCGCCTCTTGCTTTCTTTACATCAGATGAGCTGGGTTTCTCAGCTAGGTTTCTTCTGAAGACTTGCGGTTTTTTGTTATTGCTGAACATTAATGGATTTGTCTGTCCTCGCCCTTGACCTTTAATTATTTCTCATATCCACCCAGTTAATGTTGGTCCTTTCTCAGTTGGAGTTTGTGGAATGGTTTGTGTGCTTGAAGTGATGCTTAGTTCGTATAACCCAATTGTAAATATTTAAATAGATACTTAAGGTGATACAATACCATGCCACGCTGATAAAGTAGATCGAGTTATACATTTGTTAAGCCAAAAGATTAAAATGCTGATATATTTAATAGACAGATCGTGTTCAAACATCAGCCTGAATGGTTGAATTGCATGGCACATATGTAAAATTTCTCTCTTTGCTTCGGGGCTTCATTAATGATTTATTGAGACAGCACTTCTTGTGCTGGGGATCGAGGAATTGGTTCAGAAATGATGCAACGCAAAAGAATCACGTGCGTATATGAACTTCGAAATTCTCTACCTCCCATCAGTCAGAGTGGGAGGTAACCTACTCTCCAGAATTTTGGTGGTGGTGGTATTTCACGTGAATAACGTGGTGTGTGTTACCAGTCGGGGTGAGGAACGTCCTTACCAGCAGACCCCCTTACTGCCCGTTCCCTGACTTGCCCCTTCTCCTCCGGGGCTGCTGCGACGCCCGCTTGTTCAGAGGTGAGGAGCGGAGGCGAGTTTGGTTATTTCAAAAGGGTTTTTTTGTTTGTTTCTTTGTTTTTTTACAGGCTCGACTGAACTGTAAGCACTGTGGGAAGCCAGTAATAGATGTACGGATTGGCATGCAGTATTTCTCTGAATACAGCAACGTCCAGCAGTGTCCTCACTGTGGAAATCTAGACTACCACTTCGTGAAGCCATTTTCTTCATTTAAAGTTTTGGAGGCTTATTGACGAAAGCTTTGCTTTAGTAATAGCTATTTTATGGGTATTTCAACTTTATTACATATCTTTTTATAGGATTCATTCTGTGATGAAATTTAATTTCTTTTCTAACTGAAAGAGCAGCTTCTTTGTCTGTGTACATATTAATATGTATATATACATGTTGTTAAAACCAGAATCCTCCTGACAAGATCTCTGTGAAGGCTGGAGGCAAGCCAATTTAATGGCCTTTGAATATATCCCAAGTGTGGGGTAAAGTTCAGCTAAAAATGATTTGGTTTTATTTTTTTTGTATAATTGTAATACAGTTTATAAGAAGGGCGTGGGGAGACATACAGGACAGAGACGTATGTCCAGTTGGAAAGTGGGTAATTGTGTAGGGTTGTTGTCCCTCCAGCTTGGTGGAAATGGGAAATCCGTGGAAAGAAACTGTCCCGTTACCGTTGAATTCATCACATCGGTTCCCACGGGTGCAGGAGCTGGCCCCGCGCTGCCAGTCGCCTCAGCAGGCTTTCTTTCCAATTTCCCGAGATGGGGTAAACTAAGGTATTGTGACAAGTGAATGTAAATGTATGCCAGAAAATGCAATCTTGAAATGAATTATTTTTTTTTGGCATAGCGTCTTCCCGCCGTGTGCGTTCGATGTGCGTTGCCCTCCCTGACGGACCGTACGGCAATAGTGCTGCTTCCACCGGGGCTGTCGTGCCCAGCCGGGTCATCTGTTCATACCAAAACAAACTGGAGATCTTAAAATGCTTTTTTTAGAGGTGTTTCTTCACAGACGCTTTAGGGAAGGAACAGGCTGAGCTGAATGGGGATGTGTTTGTATGAGTCTGCTGGGGCTGAGGCTTTGCTGCCTGGTGTGACTGGTGTGGAAGGAGGACCGTGAAGTGGGATCTGGGCCGTCAGGCTGTAAGAGCCGAGCTGAAACATGGCATCGCTTTTTAAAACAATTAATTGCTGCACCTTTTGTCTTTCAAAATTGTGTAAAGTCCAGGATCTAAAAACTTGGAGACTCTTTAAGGAAGCAAACGTAGCGTATTTGCTTTCTACATCCCTCTGTGCTGTACATAACAGACTACGCGTTAGGCAGTGAATTTGTATCAGAGGGCTTGGCCCTGTAGACTCTGCGGTTGTTGTTTCTTTCTTCCCATTTCTTCCCTCCTTAAATAAATTTTTTTGAATAGGTCATTAATCTTTTGCTTGCTTTCTCAAGCCAGGTGAGATTTAGGGGAGGTTTGGTTTTTTGCTTTTCTCCAGTGTGTGTATGGAGTGTTTGTCCTCTCGAGAGGTGTGGGGTTTGTTTCTGTTTCCAAGGTGGGATTATTTTTTTGTTTGTTCTGAAGTTTTTTTTTGTTTTTCCAAATTAGAATCTTTTTTAAAGACTGTATCTGTTGAAATCACGATCTTGAAAATGGCCCTGATAGTCTGCCACCTGGGGAAAGAAAACAAAAACATCAGAAGCCAAAAAAGTGTTTCATATGCTGGACTGAGAATTACGCTTTCTGCTAAGTTAAGAAATTAATGTGCGCATATAAAACTCGAACTGAATATCCATGTTTCTTTGTGCATAAAAATACCAAGTTCACAATTTTATTTCCTGGCTGTCTTCACTGCAGAATTATCTCCTTTTAGCATTAGCCACTCTTTGAGTAACAGTCAGGCTGCACAGAGGGCTTATGTTGGCCCAGATGACTTCCACCTAACTTGAGTGGTGATGTCCTTGGAAGCCAGCCGGCTCACGTTAATGGTGTTCACATCTGGACTGTCTATCTCGTACAGTCACACTGGTGATCTGCTGTGGGTCTGAGCAACGCTGTTAGCAGGCCGTGGTAGCCTTCATCACCCTCCTTCTGTCCTCACTCCTGGGCTTGGTTTTGGGTCTGGAGCACAGCCTTGGGGGTTTTGTGCAGTTGTTCCCTGTTTGTGACACTTTTGGGAAAATCTCTTTCCTTTTTAAGGAGGGTTATGGGAAGGACTTCGAGAGACTTATAATGCTGTCCTGGCGTGGCTACCAGAAACCAAGTTACACTGAGCCCAGTTGTGGTGGGATCAGCACTGTGACCATTGCCCACAGGAGCTGGAGCTGGCCCGGGCGTACCTGGGCTGGAAGAAGGTGTCTAGCAGATAAAACCTGGTTAGCTCTGCAGTGTAGACTTCCCTTATGGAGAACAACTAAATTATAATTTGAATTAACTCCTCGGGGAGGATGAGCCCTTCAGCTTTGACGGTGCGTTGAGCATCCTGATGGAGTTAGGGTGGCTAACAAGGTTTGGAGTTGTGTTGGCTGCCAGTACTGTGGGAACCAGACCAGATGGACAGTGGTTAGACTGTTGCAGCAGCCTGAAATCACACAGCAAAGACAAAGCTCCTGTAACGAGAAAAACTGAAGGATACATCTGTTACTGTAGCGTTTGGTCTTGAGTGCCAGTCACTCCTGCCGTGAGTCTAGGGTGTTAATTCCCACATAGGCTACGTGGTGGTGCGTACCCACTTCTTCATGCACTGGGTGAAGGGAGGTGTCACGGTACAACACATATAGTAGGGGAGAAGTGGGATCTGGAGTCCTTCTAAATATTTGTTCATTTGCTTTCCTTAGAGTAGCTTAATTTATAATTCTGTTCTTTAAGTACTTAGATGCCTCTCCAGACATGTAAGCATGACAATCAAGAATGAGTAGACATGGAAAAAGGGAATTTGGCCAGCTTTAAAAACACAAGTGTCTGAAAGGTTGTACAGTATATTCATGTGAAAACCAAGAATGCAGCAGACTGAGAAAGTGGGAACGGGAAAGCATATCTAAAGTCTTAGCAGTGACAAGGAGTTATGTACAAATCTATCCAAGAAAACAATTTCGTTCTCCATCAGCTTTTCCTTTTAAGTCTGCTGTTAAGTGAGTCTTATCTACTGCTTGAGGAAATGCCTATTTTCTTGCAAAACACATCTCTCAACTGGAGGCTAGCAGCACTTATAGCACTGTAAAAATGATCCTCGATGGAAACCAGCTGAGCTACAGAAAGATTCCGCTCAACTTTCACTCCGAAGTAAATTGGCCCTAATTTGTAGAGAATGCTTTCCCTGCTTCTTACTGGTACTGAAAACTGGTCTTGGGTTACTGCAAAATGCGATATTTTCTGTAATACGCATCAGATTCCAGCCAAGCAGTCAGGCTCGCCCTTTGGCCGTGAGAGTTTCAGCTGGGCTTTGCCTAAGTGGAAAGGCGGAGGTAACTTCTTTGAGACCTAATGGTTACTTCAGAGGTTACACTAGCCCAGAGTTGGTTCGCTTTCTGTCTTGGCGAGCACTGGAAGTAGTCATGAGCTTTTAAATGTGTCAAAAGGGAAATGATTTCCCTAGCTAGGGAGCTGCTTGCTTTGCTTGTTTGGCTAAAGTTTATTCTTCGTTACCTTTCATTTTTCTGATGCTGTGTGTTCTTTTTAATCTGGCCTGTGGTCAGATTAAATTGTGCCTGAAATATGTTTTGTAAACGAGAATACAGTCCTTTGGATTTGGAGGTTCATTCTACTCTTAAGTGCACGATACTCCTCGTGATAGTAATAGGAGTTGCATGTGCAAATGTTTTTCTTTCCAGTAGTTAACTCTGTTTTCCATAGGAGAGGCTTGCATTTAGATAGACTTCATATTTTGGATGTGTAAAAATTAAGTCATCCATCAGTAGGATATTTAATAGTAAATTTTGATAACCGTAACTAACACAATGGACATCTTTTACATGCTGATGTGTAATTTGACATCTACCAAGCTGAATAGCCTGAAATTCTTGTTCTGTCTAATGCTGCGGAGTCATTAAAACTACAGTGCTCTATAGCCATCCCACAGACTATCCTATAGTCTATTTGCATTAACATCTCCAGTAGTGAGCAGTGTATTCATAATGAATTTAGTTGGGAAAATAGGGAATATTCCTACAAGGGAGGCATCTAACACAATTTCTTTCTCTCCCCCCCCCCGCCATGTACTCTTCATTTTGCTGTACCAGGTAACCGAGGACAAACATGCTGTTGTAAGGCCACTGGTGAGAAAATCCCTCGAAAAATATACTTGTCCATAAAGGTTTCTGGTGGAGACATTCTTGGATTGCACTTTTGCAGATGGAAGAATATGTACATAGCAAATGAATGTTGATGAAATTAAAATAATTGGTTATGATATCATTTGCGTGTGTTGTTAGAGAATATTTTGTTGTGACTTCTCTGTATTAAAAAGTAATAAATGCCAGACAGCTAACGGTGTGGGTTCTTCTTTCCCTCTTCTTCTCTTGACTAGTTTCTTACACCTGCTCTTCACAGAGAGACTTAACTCTGGTTGCCATAAGAATTAAAAAGTGAGAACAGGTTTTCAGTGTCAATTAAAGCGAAGCTTTGATGTAGTCATTTTGAAGACTGCTGCACTAAAAGGGTGTTGGGGAGGGTGTGACGTGTCCCTTTGCAAAACAGAAGTCCTGTTCACTTTGTTGACATTGGAAATGCCCCTCCTGTAGCGTAGCGTGTCCGGTGGGAGCCGTTTCGGGAACACCCCTGTGCTGCGCTGGCCGTTGCCAGTGGGGATGGATAGAGGATGGAGTGCTGAACCCTTCACTTCTGGCTGAGTCTATTAATAGCAATACGCCCGCTGGTGCCTGAGAAATAACTGAAGGGCTTCCGCAGGGGAGAATGCAATACGGTAGCACTAGGCAAAAGGATTTTTCCTGTGTTAACGACTGAACATTTTGTCTCTGAAACCCTGTTGCAAGGGAGGGAGCCTCAAATCCTTGCTTCCTGCGTGAGGTTTTCAGCAGTCTGACTAACCATCTGATCGTGCGTTTTAGCAAACCTTGCTCTGTGTGCCTACAGCGTGATTTTTCAGCCTTTGCATACTACCACGGAGAAGTTCAGGAAGGATGTAAATGATCAAGACAATCCCAACTTCCAAAAGGTAAAGCAAATACTGCCACGGGGGAAGGAGGGCCATGGCTCAAGAGGGATGAGGTGTGATTTGGAGATGGAAACAGTCTCTGAAGAGCCAGTCGCAGCTGTTCAGGTTTAATTTTGGAAGCAGATACTGTGGCTGGCTTGAATAACCTTGAAGCTGAAAAACTGTGTTTTGTTAATTGTGAAAAGCGCTCTGGATACCTGCCTCTTCAAATATGAGCTGAAAATGTAAATAAGCTACCAGCAAGTACTTGCAAGTGAATGCAGTGATTCCATATCGATATTTTGCTGAAGGGATCTTAGGTCATGGTTTAAACCTGAAGCCTATGTGGGAAAACTAAATGAGAGCTAATATTTCAGGGAGACTGTTCACTGCAGCCTTTACTGCTTTTGATACTGAGCACTAAATTGCAGAACTTGAGGTTTGATCTGCTGCGGTAATTACTGCGTTGCTAAAAGAAACTGAGTAGCATTGTGAGAATGGAGGAAAGAAAAAGTCACTGAAAAAAAGCTGCTCAAGCTGTTACATGATCTAGTATGTAGTTAAAATAGGGGTGGCACAGGCAAATTGGCTTAGGAGCATGCCTGGGCTCATGTTCCTGCTGGAGGCATCCCTGATTGTATCAGAGGAGGGGAATGAACTATTCAGGCTGCATATGTGTGTGGGTGTGCGCACCTAAAAATACACATCCAGGTTTCGCACGGCTATATTCATATTTGATTTCTCTCCTGACAGCATTCTGTGAAACAACTTCTGTTCATTCTAGTAAAACCTGGCCATGTAAAACAAAACCTGCTTTCCTCTTAAGGCTGCAGCTGCTGTGCTTTGTCATTGACTTGGTACATTAGTAGTTTTTGGCCTTAAATACGTGTATTAGTCACTGGGTTTCCTGCACATACGCTTTTCATTCAGTGATGTCCAACCAGCATCCCTGGGATGGGCAGAGGAACTGGTACAGCTCCTTAACCCACCGACCGCCTGATGCGGTCCTCGCCTGAGCAAAGCTTGCAGGGCCGAACCAGCCGCGGTGGCATCCGGGAGTAGCTCTCGAGCCTTGTTCCAAGAAGAAATGTGCTCCTTCCTCCCATGAAGGAAAATGTTTCCTTTGTTTGTCGTGTACCTGCCTGGAGTGCTGTGTATTCAAGAGTTTACGCCTGGCTCCGTTACATGATGTAACCCCGAAGCTACTCTCTTTTGTTAAACATGCGCTGCGCTTGTTCTCTTGTGAGAAAAACAGGTGTGCAGATCACATCCATCTTACTGCTTCTGTGTCCCATTTTCCTGGCTACGTACTCATTTGACAAGCAGTTGAAAAAAAAATTAAAAAGCTCCAGCAGGATCTTTTCAAAATAAAAATCTCCCTGGTTATCCAGATAGAGTTACAGAATAACAAACCAGCGCTGCCTTTGTGCGATGCCTGCGTGACTCTTGCTAACGTGAGAGTCAAAACTCTCGAACGGAGCCTTTGGAGAGAGAAGGTAATCCGGCCATAAAATCAAGGAGACTTAAATAATAATAATGTACTTGCTAAATACCTCTGCCTTTTTTTTTCTTTTTTTTTGTTTTGTTTTGTTTTTTTTTTTTTCAGTGCATGAGCTTCTCAATGAGTTTGGCTCCAACCTAGGTAATACCTTGTGTTTGGAATATGATTAATAGTAGGTTCAGTTTAATTGCCTGGAACTTGTTCTAAGAAACATCCCAGCTAGCCGATTACTTGTGCAATGTTCGCAAACCTCCCAATCCCCACATGGCAAACTGATCCTTTCGTATCCGTATGTTTGGGAAGCATCATTCTGTTGGCACAAGGCAAATACCAGTTGAGGAGACTCGGCGGCTCTGAGCCGAGCTCTTCCTTTCCCATGTCTTCTATAAGACTGGAGGGAGACAGCATCTCTGAGATCAGAGACGAGAGAAAGATCAAGAAACTGAATCAGAATTAAGGATCAACATTTTAATAATGAGGGAATATTTTCTTTAAAGCTTTGTTTAAATGATTGCTATAGTTACAGGGTCTGTAACCAGGATATTCTGGTTACACAAATAGTAATTGAGTTTAGCCTGCTTTTTAATCTCAATTTTTCTGCCAGAAAATATATTGAACTGTGTGGGAGTCTTTCCTCGCCATCGGGCAGCCTTTCCGTTTGGTGCAGTCGGCGCTAGATGGTCTGGCCAGGCCGACGGCGGAAAGGGAGCGGGCTGCGGACATTAGCGTATGGCCGGGGAGGACATGGGAACCGAATGGTCAGTACCAAAATACCGCGAGAGCTGTAACTCACTGCTGAATTCACAGCCGGGTTGGAGTACAAGTCAAGTGCAGAGTAAGGGACTTTTCCTATCAAAAGTTTAATGGCAGTTTTTCCTGATGTTTTTGTAAGCAGTCCTCACTTAAAAACGGGCAGTGCTTGTACCTTATTGAATTTAACTGCCTGTGGCTCTGGCTGGAAGAGTCCCTGTTCTGCTTCGTCACCGCTTCGCTCCCACCCGTGCTG
The DNA here is from genome assembly GCF_000690535.1 of Cariama cristata. Classification (NCBI taxonomy): domain Eukaryota; kingdom Metazoa; phylum Chordata; class Aves; order Cariamiformes; family Cariamidae; genus Cariama; species Cariama cristata. The sequence goes on from NW_009630580.1 coordinate 24,811, forward strand.
GGGCTGAAGGGATGCTCACAGCCGGGGGGGAGCAGGGACCTGGCTCCTTCCAGACCCACCGAGCCGGCTCTGCACCTCGGTGCTTGGAGGTACAAGAGGCAACGTGGAGAGGCTGAAGCCAACCCTGGAGAGGGTCAGCATGGGTATGACCGGGCTGAATTATTTTGACACTTGTATTTTGCCTCCCTCATCTGTAATATGCTTGTGACCTGCTTCTGAAGACTATTTATCTTACAGGTTTGCATGGAAAAGGAAGGAAAAAAGGAATGACACTTAAGGACCCCTGTTGCTGCATGTCGGTGGGATAATAACCTGTTGCCCAGGGGAACAAAAAGCATCGCGAGCTTGCTCAAGTTCCCTGCCACCACATGGATGTCTCCTGAGTAGTCCTTGCTTCGTTACTAGCACGCGGGAAGAAGACGAGCAGGGATGTACTGCTGCTGCCGTGATGGGACCGCGCAGCGCGAAGCACCATGCCCGTGGAGGTGGAGCAGCTACGCAGCAGGTGGAGCGGGATCGCCCAGCCGTCTTCCTGCTCTTCGGGAAGATCCCAGTAGAAGTGGCTATGGAATAGAAGTCTGTGGCTGGAACAAATGAGGAAGGAGTAGCTTGCAGCAGAGCTGGGAAGCCAAGCGAGGATTTTGGTGATGTAGCTGTCCTGTGTCTCGAAGTCCGTGGAAATGGTGGTGTGCCTGTTTATGCCAGAAGAGGATTTGTACTAGTGCTTCAGATAATTGCAGGACATCAGAAATTCAGAGTACAGGTACTGCAGAGAACAAGCACTGTATAAATTAGTCATGTGTTTGGCAGATCTCTTATTAACAAGGAATTCTTAATAAGAATTATTAATCTTATTAATGAGGAATTGCCCCCTAAATCCCTTTCACAGGAAGAAAAGAATCAGAAATCTGACTCATACAGTAAGGTGAGGACGTTTGGCTGAGGGCGTGAAAGAGGTGATGGGAAAATGAACGTTTCACTTCTCTGGAGAGCGTGCAGCAGAGTGCGGTTGGAGGCAGGAACGTCCTGACACAACCGACGGGGGCAAAAGCGGAATTAGCATTTCGGTGAAGATGGGGAGAGCTTCAGTCAAGGTGTTTGATGACTAGTTTAGTTTACTTGCAAGCTAAAATTGGGCCTGGGAGAAAGTGTTGTCAAGTACAAAGGGCTTCCTTTGGCCTCTTTCTTGTCATGACTGCCACTGGAGCTGGTAGGAGTTAATACCCGTAGCACTGGGCACAGCCCAATGCAAGAACGCCTTGAGAGGGGAGCCGGTGGGTTGCACTTGGCTTTTGCCGAGGCTCGTGTCTGCACGCTGGCTCTCTCCTCCGCGGGGATGGCACCGTTGTCGTGGCCTCGCCAGAGGTTTGTTATTTGTGGGGATTTTGGCATGCTCTGTATCTGACGTTCTCTGATGAAAATGTGCTGGCAGGAGAGGAGGGCTGGGGAGCCCAGCCCCATTCGGCTCCGGGGCTGTGAGCGTGGCTGCCCTCGTCCCTTGGCCGCTCCGCTGCCGCCTTCTGCAAACACACACCTACCCCTGCACCGACACCGGCCGGGCTTCCCAGGCCAGATGATTATTTAATCTCTCTCCCCTCTGTGCTCAGCTGCTGATTAGTGGAGACGTAGTTTTGTGAGCCAAATTTTAAAGTGGGTGTGTATAATCTTCAGAAAAAATACTGTGTAAATGTGAACTCTCATTTTCTTCTGATTGTTTTGAACAGAGGTCAGGGCAGGATAAATGCATATGAGAACTTGCACTGGTTTAACTGCATCAATTTGAAAATGGACAGGAATGAACAAGACCCAGAAATGTCTGTATTGCACTTTTGAACACCTGTAGTGTGTTGGTGAGGACCCCAAAATAAGCCTGACTCTCCTCCATGGTGCTGTCCCTCCCTCTGACTGCCGTGGGGACACACTGCACCGGTACAGCAGAAGGTTTTTCAGACAGGCTTTTGAGTCCTGGAGTCAATAGTGTGAGGCACAAACCATGTGAACTTCATCATAGGGTCTTAACCTTGCCTCTGGCTTTTGAGACCAAGTAGTAGACACCTCCCAAGTGTTAGCAGTTAAGTAGTTAATCATCAGCTGTGACCGTGACTCTTAGCTAAGTTGTTTCAGCAGAAGTTTTTAAAACCAAAATACATATCCAACAGACTTCAAAAAGGTTGTCTCACATGCATTGTTCAGACTCTGCTGGTTGGGGTACTCTGGGAGATGCCCTATAAGGTACTTTTCTGTTCAATATACTTATCAGTGACCTGGATGCAGGAGTTGTGTGCACCATTAGCAAGTTAGTGGACAATGCCAAACTGGGAGGTGCTGTTGACTCTCTTGAGGGATGGGAGACCTTGCAGAGGGATCTGGATAGATTGGAGCACAGAGCAATGATTAATGGGAAGAAATTTAACAAGTCCGAATGCCAGATCCTGCATGTAGGATGGAGCAAGGCGGAGCACAAGTATAAATTGGGAGAGGAGTGGCTGGGGAGCAGCCCTGCAGAAGGGGACCTGGGGGTGCTGGTCAACAGCTCAAGAGAAGCCAGCCGTGAGCCCTGGCAGCCCAGCGGGCAAACCCCGCCCAGAGGGCAAACCCCACCCTGGGGTGCATCAACCCCGGCACCACCAGCCAGGCAAAAGAGGGGATTGTCCTGCTGTGTTCAGCGTTGGTGCGGCCTCACCTCGGGTGCTGTGTGCAGGGCTGGGCCCCCCCATTTCAGAAGGGTGTGGAGGTCCTTGAGTGCGTCCAGGAGAGGACAACCAAGGCGGTGAAGGGCTGGCAGGCCTGGCCTGTGAGGAGCGGCTGAGGGCTCGGGGTCTGTCCGGTTTGGAGAGGAGGAGGCTGAGGGGGGACCTCGTCGCTCTCTGCAGCTTCCTGAGGGGGGGATGTGGGGAGGGAGGTGCTGAGCTCTGCTCCTGGGACCCAGGGACAGGACGCCTGGGAACGGTTCAAAGCTGCGCCAGGGGAGGTTTAGACTGGGCGTGAGGAAGCGTTTCTTTACCGAGAGGGTGGTCAAACGCTGGAACGGGCTTCCTAGAGAGGTGGTCGATGCCCCAAGCCTGTGGGTGTTGAAGAGGCATTTGGACAATGCCCTTCACAACGTGCTTTAACTTCTGGGCAGCCCTGAGGTGGTCAGGCAGCCGGGCTGGAGGGTCGTTGTAGGGCCATGGTCTAGTCTAGTCTATACTATACCATTTTATTCTACTCTAGAGCGGCTTCTCAGTGGTAGGCTGGTATGACGAGACAAAATGTCTTTACCAGACTGACTTAAACTTCTTAACCTTTAAGGATTAGAAAAGACTTTTGCTTGCTTTGTTTTCTCTGGCTGAACATAACACGCATGGGTGTGCTTTAACCAAGTTCTCATGGTGCTGCATTTTTCTTCTTATTAATCCCTGTAACATTTTGCCTGGCAAGTAGGAACAGTACATGCGGAAAGTTCAAACACCTGTGTAAATGTTATTGTTAAGAATTACTACTCTGCTGAGGACTCAGATTTGCCAAAGCCTCAGGAGAACAACTTTATCACGCGTAGGAACCTGAGCGGATGGGATGTAGGGCCCAAGTAGCTGATGCTGCGTTGCACATCCCGTTGGAGCTGCAGCCGCAGGGGGTTGAGGATTTTGCATTCCCAGCGGACCTGGATGACCCCCCCTGTTTGCCAACAGTTGCTCCTCTGCTCGGCTGGCACAGCTGCCTACGTCGTCATCCCTCGAGCAAAGCCCAGGTCAAAATGATCTGGTTTGCTTGAGCATTTTCCTAACTAAATCTAAAGCTGCCTAATGCGTTTTCACCAGGCTGGGTTAGGGAATGATCACACGAGCTGGTCCGCTGGCAAAATCGGTGAGGGGATATGCTGTGGTGGAGTTCATGGTGAGGCACTGGGAAGACTGGGGGATGAATGGGGGGCGGTGGCTGCTTTGCTTGGATAGCGGTAGTTCGAGCAGGCAGGGAACTCGCTGCTGCAGTTACGCGTGGACGTGGGCTCACTTATCATGAAATAAGGGTATCCCTTGTCATCTCAAGCTAGGGGTGTTCAGCCTGGAGAAGGCTTGGGGGCAACGATCATGTTGTTCGTCCTGGGAGGCTATGAGAAGGCACTGGTGCACAGTGGGAAGGTGAGAGGCCAAGGGCATGGGCTGCACCAAGGAAGATTAGACAGAAGGAAAAAAATTTCACCGTGAAGGTAATCCACCATGGGAACAAGTACCCAGAGATGTGCAATCTCCATCCTTGGAAATACTCAAAACTGACAGGACCTGAGCAACCTGGTGTAACTTCAGAATTGGTCCTGCTTCCCTTAGGAAGGGGAGGTGACCTCTAGAGGTCTCTACCAACATAAAATATTCTATGATTAGAAATTTTTTTTATGGCATTTTAAATTAGATGAAAGCAATTAATCTTACTGAGAAGTAAATGTTGCTTGCACTCAAAATAACTCACAACCACGCTCACTACCCAAATTTTACATGCAGGAAGATGAGGCGAAAAGATCATTTATTTACCTGAGACACAGGATCCCAAGCACAGGGATGATAATGCAAAAATTGCAGGCGATTCAGGTGCACAACCTGGTATCCGCACTGTATGTCTCCCCCCGCTATGTACCAGTGCCGATGGGATTCTCCAGGGTGCAGCAAGGATCCCAGCTCCTCCCTGGGGGTGGGGAAGGGCGGCAGGCAGAGCAGCGATGCTGCAGCGTGTCCCTGCAGCTGTGTGTTACAAAGCTTACACCATTAAAATGCCTCGCTACAACTCTGCAGGTCTATGTGCTTCACAGCTATAATAGAACACGCTACGTCGTATCATATGTTACATTAATATATCATTAAGATGTTAGTAGGGTATATGTTAATTCACCTGTAACTGCGGATGAAGCTGTGTTCCATCAAGAATCTCAACTGGTGTGTGTATAACAGAGACGCAGAAAGAGATAATAGCAAACGTAATGAGCTGAAGATGTGGAAGGCCTGGGTGGGTTAATTGCAGCCACTGTGCTGCACGCAGAAGGTAAATATGATCTTTTATAAAAGAAATCCAGTGTCCTTTCTGGGGAGCCAGCGGAACATAACATGCTGGTGTGTACCATGCTTGTAAATTGCAGTTATTTTAATCTGTATTTTCTAGTGTTGAAGGGTGTATTTAATGATGCAGAAAATGATAGGTGAAGAGGAATGGGTTGACAGAGGCAGACACAGAAAACTGCTGCTGGGTAAGACATCTCTTGTGGTGCGGCAGGTCCACCTCTTCCTGACCCTATGTCAAGCTGCTATTTCTGTTGTCCAGACTTTTCTGAGCAGACTTTCTAGCCGACCAGAATAGCACCAGTCAGAAGTGTGGGTTTGTGCAGTGGTCTGGCAGTCTAGCAGCGGTCTAGAAGCACAAACCTAAACCCCAACCTGTCTCCAGTTGATGTAAGTCAGATGTGACCCTGGATTTCAGGAGGTAACACTGTATTACCAACTCACAAAAAAAGACTGCTTCTAATAAAAATGACATGGACTACTGTTTTTTTTCCTTTCTTTGAAACAAATACCTCATTTTCTTTACATTATATTCAGCCTCTGGTGTAACAGAAAGCTGAGTCTTTTGTGATCTGGGATGCTGTGGTCTATAGACATTAATTTAATAACACTTTGTGGTACAATAAGCAAAGAAAGAAAGAAGCTCAGTATGTTTGTATTACCGAGGGAATTTGCCAATTAGGATCTACCAGAATGACTGGGAGCCGAGAAATGATCCTTGAAGTTTAGGCAATCACCTTGCTGCTGGCACAAGACCTGTTCTGGTGTGTGAGAACCTGGGGTGTCCGTATGGAAGCGCGAGAGCTTTCATTTTCTTTGTGAGAAGCTGTAATGCACAGTTCCAAGCGCTGGAGTTGGTCATTATCGTCATGTGTTGGTTATTGTGTCTTCCCTGTCTCTTGTGTAGAGGGTCAGGCTGAGATTTAAAATACAACTTTTCAAATTCTGTTTTCAGTCCAGGAGATGTCTGCTAAAATAGTCAATGGAAAGGCTACCATTAAGTCTGAGGACAGCATTACGCTCCAGAGTTAACATCCAAATGCATGGATTCCTTTACGAGCAAAGGATGGGTGAAGTTCAATTAGCAGTTATTGTGACTAGAATTCAGGTCGTAGTTCCATGAGATACTGTCACAAAAAAAAAAACCCCAAACCGACTGCATCACTGCAATGATCTGAGTTAAAATTAGCTCTTCTCCGTGGTGGTGGTGGAGTACTTTTAACGTGAATCGTTTGGGCGACCCAGTTCGAGCGCAGTCGCGCATTAGCATGCTGGCGAGGGCAGTGGGTGCAGCGTGTGGGTGGGAGCGATGCCTTGAACGGGGGGGACGGGGGAAGAAACTGTAAGTCATGTTACTGCTAGAGCCGGCATTTTATTTTTAATTCTGTGGGAACTGGTGGAAACACTTGGGAAGAGAGAGCCAAGTAACATGATGGGTAGCACAACTTGACTCGCCCCTTGGGATTCACTTGGGGTTTTTCCTGCGTACGATTGCTGTGACGCTGGAGGTGTTCAGCTTGTGACTTTGTTTTTCAGAAACTGAACTAGCTGGCGGTTTGAAGCTCGCTGGTGTTAGCTGTAGGGCACTGGGACCACCTCAACTGAGAAAACAGAAATTCCAGAAAACCGACAAATCTCAGCAAATGTGAGGGCACGTGGATGCTCAAAAGCTCTCAGCTCCTCTCCGCTTCCACACTGAGTGAAGCACTGGCACCCCACCCCTATAGTAAGCCAGTTTTGGGAGCCACACCAGCAAAAAAGTATTATTTTTTTTTTTTTTTCTTTTGCAAGGTTGGTTTTCTGCCGGGTTAAACCCCAAACCAGCCCACAGCTGGGTCGAGGGGTGCCAGCGCTGAAATAGGAGAGGAGGTTGCGATACCCAGCAGAAGCGGGGGAAGGAGGACTCCTTTGGTGGTAGCTAGTCTTCAAGAAATAACAAATACCCTACTACTCACAACAGTCGTCCATCTGGTCATGTATTCTGTCTCTGGCTGTGGCAATAGGAAGATCACTTTAGGTAACGCTGTGATTAAGTACTAAGTGAGCAGGATTTCGGTACGCCTGAGCTGACCTCGTAGCTTGCTGCTGCCAGGACTATTCCCACTTTATCCATCAGCAATTTAACATGCTGGAAAATAATCCTTTTTCCTTAGTTGGATTACTTTTCAGTTGGGCTAGTGAGGTCAATCAGCTCATCAGAGAGCCTGACAAACGCCGGAGCCAGCGCAGAGGAGGGTCTGCAGGGCCATGAGCTGGTGAGAGGAGCAGGACCTCCCCCGTGGTGGAGACAGAGCTGTTGTAGCAGCTCAACCGGTGTTGTCAGCCCCGACCTAGATCTCGTGTGAAATGAAACTTGAATCTAATCATATTTTGTTCTATTTTTACAAGGACTATCCAGCAAGCTGCAGCAAGCAGAATAGGTTTAGACCCGTCATTGGGTGGGAGAAGTGTGAGGAAGAGCGAAGAGCTGCTGGAAGTGGGTGAAGTGGTTGAAGAAATCATAAAATCACAGAATCACAGAATGGTTTGGTTGGAAGGGACCTTAAAGCCCACCCAGTCCCAACCACCCTGCCGTGGGCAGGGACACCTCCCACCAGACCAGGTTGCTCACAGCCCCATCCAACCTGGCCTTGAACACTTCCAGGGATGGGGCAGCCACAGCTGCTCTGGGCAACCTCTGCCACTGCCTCACCACCCTCACCGGGAAGATTTTCTTCGTTTTATCTCATTTAAATCTTCCCTCTTCCAGTTTAAAGCCATCGCCCCTTGTCCTGTCACTCCCTGCCCTTGTCAAAAGTCCCTCCCCAGCTTTCTTGTAGCCCCTTTAGGTACTGGCAGGCTGCTCTAAGGTCTGCCCGGAGCCTTCTCTTCTCCAGGCTGAACAACCCCAACTCTCTCAGCCCGTCCTCACAGCAGAGATGATGCTCTGCCTTTCATCCTTCCTGAGGAGAGGACGTGAGCTGGAGCACTGCAGCACTTGGTGTTTGGTTGAGCTGCAAAGCAGAGGCCGTGGCCACTTGTGGTCAATAAAGATTGCTTTTTTGGCACTTTTCCTAAAAGTAGCTTCATTAAATGCAATGTGTTGGCCAAATTCTAATTGAGTAAATCCATTCTGTCTCATTCAGGGCCCCTGAAGCATTGTCTGGGTAAAATGTTCTCTTCATAGGAACAGAGGACTTGCTCATGGCCCAGTAATTCAGCCCCTTGGATGGGATTCTTGTTGGACATCAATGTGTGGAGCTCAGCTCAGGACCTACTCTGATTTACACCTACAAAGAGCTGGACCTTTATTTTCTGCTGATGGCAGTGCCAGAATTATCAGGGCAAGGTACAAAAAAATAAGCAATTAGGGAATAAACTGGTCATTGAAAAGGTTTCTTTCTATTACCAGTTAGTGGTTGGATTCCCCTCTGAAGGTTTATACCTAGTGAAAGCCTCTGCCCTAACTCTGTATTTCTGCAGTGTATTGCTGTTGTGTTACAACCTGGAGCAGGTGGCCTTCAGCCCAAAGTGAAATCGTAAGTCATTCTTTAACATTCATAGCTTGAAAAGCATTTGGGGATCATCTGAAGGCACTCTCTGTGGTGTATTTTGATAATCAGTGTATAAAATGATTCATGCAAATAACAGGGCTTCCTGAACATCTTTTTTTTTTAATCTTTTTTTTTTTTCTTTTTGTTTTCTTTCAGAAAAAAAAAGAAATATTCTACTAATACAGAACTTATTTTCTTGATCGGTGAACATGAGATATTTTCTTCATCTCTTGTCTCGTGGCTTGTGGCCACAAGGTGCAGCATCTTAGCCCAACTTTAGAATCCTTTTTTGTGCTGAGTGTAGAGTGTTTTGCTAAGGCCGCCTTTCTCTCAGGCTGGACTGCAAGTATTTCATCTGCACCTCAAAGCTGAAGCCTACTAACTTTGTGAGACACAGACTTGCACTGAAATTTCTCCCTTTTTTTCTGTTAAGCATAAAAATATTTTCAATGGGATAAACGAGGAAGTAACCTTAAATCAGAGATGCACGAAGAAAAGAAAAAAAGAAAAAAGGATCCAAATATAGGGAAATGTAAAGCTTTTCCCAGTCTTCCAGTCAGGGCCACCAGCAGCTGTGATGGGGAGGGAGGATGGCATGGTTGTTCCCTCCTTATGGGACACAGAGCCCATGCCTCGTTAGGCTTTCGTTGCATGCCTTCGACTGCTCTGTCTGGGCATGGTTACGTTACGTGGCTCCCTTGAGTAGGGGCGAAGAGCAAAGAGTGTTGCCCTCAGACCCTTGTCCATACACGTGTGGTGTAGATAGTGTAAAATACACTCTTCTGGGTTTATTTCTGAACCATTACCTCTTTTGACTCTTCATACGCCCTTTCTTTCAGACCATCTCCAAGTATAAGGAGTGTGGGAAGCTACTTTGCTGATGTAGAAAATTGCTCACAAATGGCATATGCCCTGGCATCTTTCTTTGCCACCCCTCTCCCAAGGTCAAGACTGATACATAAGAACCTCCACCGCTCCTCGCCATGCCTGCGGAGGGGGAGATGGCCCACGGTTTGGTCAGCCGTCTGTGCCCCACGAGCAGTTACCTCTTGACTCCCTGTGTTGGGTCAAGGGTGATGAGCGGCGGGGGCTGCAGGGCAACCTGAGCTGTTAGCCATGTGAAGCTGTGAGCCAGTTGGGCCTGTGGATGTTGACATTTTGGGGTTTCCCTGGGGTTTGAGCGCTGGCCCAGCACCATCCTGCCACAGCCACAACCATCACCTCCTGCATCTTTGAGAGGGATGCGATAAATCTTTTCTAAGTTGAAAAAAAACCAGCATTGCACAGTAGGGAACCGTGTTCGTGTAAAAAATTCAGGGGAAGGGGAGCCTGCTGGCACAGCAAACACCCTTTCTCCATGTCTGCCCTTCCCTGTCCCCCCAGCTCCCTCGTCCAGCTGGCCCGTGCTGCATTGCTGGGCCAGCTGGCTCGAGGGCAAGGTTATCTCCGTGCCTTATGCCTGCCCCTTGGCCCAGCAAAGGTCACGGGTGGACGTTAGTGTGAACGGCAATGCAGGGGTAGTGTGTGGGCCGAGGAGAGGAACGAGCCCTGCTGCCATTTCCCAGTAAGGTAAAAAGCAAAGTCTAAATTCAATTCTGATGAGCGCAATGATGTTCATTGCAAAGAGAGAGGGGCGGTATGAATCCAGAGACGACTGCGTACGTGGTTGATTGCAATCTGATCGATGAAGTGAATTTAAAGAGAACATTAATGGTGAAGCCCAGAATGAAAGTTTCACTGTATTTTACCGTACGTCTCTGGTCTGGGTCACTTGCGCTATTGCTGCAGTTTTGTCACCTGGCATGTATAGTCCATATTCCATGCCTGCATCTACTTCTGTTCAGTTTTGTGGGAAAAGTTAAGCTGAAACAGATCAGCTGTTTCTTACTAATCTCTCATCAAGATTTATCATTACTGTGGTTGCCACAGGGATGAGAAATTAGGTGAGAGGGTCATGTTAGCACCATGGATGTGATTTTTAGCTGTCATGATGAAAATCCTCTCACATTTGGATAAACTCTGGGTTCTCAAAAAATGTTGTGTTTTACAGGTTCAGCAACTGTTAAATTTTTGAGGTGACGAAGGTCAGACATGCAGAAAGGGAAAATATTTTTGTTCTTTCCGTGGAACTTTTGCAAGTAAAGGCTGTTGCTGGTTCGTAAGCAGTGCAGCGATGGATGGTTTTAGTAAGGAAGATATAGCTACCATCACCAACTTTCCTCACCCTCAAATCTGTGCCTGGTGGTATGGAAATAACTGTGTGAAATAAAAGCAAGGCTGAAGGAAGCAACCACAGCACACGCCAGGATTGATGAGACTGGCAGTATCGGTAGGAGAATGACGATAAGGATGAAGCCCAGGGAAGACGCGTGTCCTACTGCTATTTATTGCCTCCGAACGATCACAGAAGCGTGGTGGGTTTCTATGTCTTGAGTGCGGAGGTAGCTGAGGGAAGTGGGGCAGAGCTGACGTGCAGACTGCAATCCCAAAGGCTTTTCTGAAGGACACTGCTACCGTGTGGAGGCAGTTTTGTACTGGGTACCAGTACAAGAAGAGAGCAAGAGGAGGCCAGCAATTAATGTTGAAGAAGAATGAGAGAAAGTAGGTTAACACACAGAAATCTGCGATGGTAATGGTCGTTTAAACTGCCAGTCTGTTGCAATGGATGACGAACAGCTATATGGTTGAATTTTACAGATTTTCCGCCTCTAGTGAGGGTACTCCAGCCTCCTACAGCTCTATAGGCCCTGAGATTACACATAAACCATCCCCACAGTTTGACTCCAAATGCTCTATCCAGCCTGGAATCAGCCAGAATTTTCCCTAAATTTTTTTCTCCCATCTTTTGCAAACACGTGAGGCCAAAGCCTGGAACTAAAAGCCAGGAGGGTCACTCCCCTGTGCTTTCGGTGTTGTATGTATGCTCTGAGATCGAGGAGGAAACTGCAGGGATAAAATGCAGTTGGTAGGTGGTATAGAAGAAGAGAAGCAACAGGTATGTGGGTAGAAACTCACAGAGTAATAGGAATTGCAAGTATGTGAGCACAGTTTTAGATGCAAGAATTAAAAGGGTGAAAATGAGGAAGGCGGAATAGAGTGGGAGTGATTTTCCCAGAGGGCTGTGTAATTATTCATGAGGGATGATGCTGTAAGAATCAATCATGACTATGTAGGAAGTTTTTATCTGTAGAATCCTTGTCTTCCTGCTTGCTGAAGATGGAAGGTATGAAGCAACAATTATATAATTAAAGATGTGACCATAATGATTATGCAAAGTGGAACCAAGTTAAAGTTGCAAGGCCATGTCGATCATTATTATTATTATGATGATGATGATGTAATTGAATATTTGAATGTATAAGAAAACTTCAACAACTAAAGGCATTCTAAGGGCCTACTTAAAGAAAAAGGAGTTGATTTCATGCAGGTAATGACTAAAATTGCAACAGAATCAAACAAGACCAAGAAAGGAAAAAAAAACCATTAATGGGTATATAAATTGCATTAATTTTAAAAGTCACCCTAACAACAAACAAAACTTGTACTTGTAATGGAAACTATATTTCTACAGACTTAAGTCAGTGGAAACTAAAAAAAGTAAATCAGGTGAGTATAATGTTTTATCTTAGGATAAGGATTTGTTATAGGTTAACATTTTCACAGGCACGTAGCTGGCTTGATTTCAGAGATGGCCATTTGCTTAGGGCTTTGAATCTGAACGTTTGATGGGATTCATTTTGCCTAAGTTAGACACCTAATAATAGACATTTTAAATTTAAGCTAGTTGTCTTAGGCTGGCTCTAGAATCAGTGAAGAGAAATGGCATCTTCAGAGTAATTTCTTCTGTCTTGGATGCCAGTCTTACCCTGAGATGACTTGTCTTCAAAATATGCCTGTTCTTCTCCACTGCTTATAAAGGGAGCTTAAGGTAGCTACGACTTAGATCATCTGCTTTCAGGTGATTAAAGACATGAAATAAATGCTGTTGGTCTTGGCATCTAACATAAGGCATCCACATTTGAAAACTGTAGCCATAGTAGCTACTCATAAGGCCATATCAAAAGAGACCATTGCAAGTCACGCTCTGCATACTCCAACGGTTAGCTTTCGAAAAGGCTGGACCAAGCAGTGCAGACACAGACATACTTAACCAGGGTGCGGACCATGTTGGCAGTAAGCAAAGATTCAAACCCCACTTTTGGAGGGTGGCGTGATGGAAGGACTCCGTGACCACAGCCTCCCACAGTCTGCCGAAGATGACATCTTTTCTCTTGGTTCACCTGTATTTCAACTCTGGCTTGAATGAGTCACTTTGTCTTCAGGGGCTTCTTGGGATTTGTCTACAAATGTGGGTTTCTTTGATTGTGACTTTTCCCTTTCCAGCCTCTGGACATCTTGTTTAATTGCCCTTTTCAAATTCTTAAGCTATCCAGCTCAGACTTCCAAAGGCCGAGACTGAATTTGGAGGAAGGGGATGAGAAACAAGAAATGTCCCAATAGGATTTTTTTAACCTTCTTCCAAAAAGCCTTCTTACTCTCCTTGCTTGAGACCATACAGCTGTCTGGGTAGGTACCCCCTCTTGCCCCCTTCCTTCTTCATCTTTGTTCTTGGTGCCAGAATCAACTGGTTTCTGACAAAGGTGGCTACATTAATAAGCAGTGATGTGTTGGCAGGCAGATGGGAAGAGCTGGTTAGACAAGAGGGGATGAGAATGTAGCCAGTTCCCGAAGGTCTCTGTGAGAGGAATTCCTGCTTTTCTGGTACGTGTTTGCTTCTGGGCTATTTACTTGTGCTCCGCTCCAATTCAAGTCTGGACACACCAGTGTCTTCAACCCACTGCTTCCACGTCTGTGTCCCCTGTTTGTTCTGCAGACCGACCTCGGACAGATCGCTCTGCTGGGTCATCCACACGTTCTGCAGCTTTTGGTGGACTTTTTCTGGGTACTGGGGTGACAGGTGAGTGCGCTTACCCTTCTCCTGGGAGCATCAGCACATGCAGCAGGACCGGGAGAAAGCTGTGGTGAAGAGGTTCACGTGGCTGTGACTGGGAGAGATGGCACCGTCCAGAAGCATGGTCTCAGGCGTGTCTTTTGGAATATGTCCTGGTACCTTCTAGTGTAGCTCCACTTTGCTTTCTGCTCCTGGCCTAGAAGCTGGGATCTGCAACTATATTCTGAATTTCTGACCTCATTTGTGAGCTGGAAGCAGCCATGAGCCCCTCTGTTGGGCTCATGATCCCAAATAGTATGACAAACTAGCAGGTTTCTGTTGGATGCAGAAAGAGGGTTGTGACCCCTACCTTGGGAATTGCCATCAATTTGGAAATTGCTGTTGTTTTCAGTCATTTTATGAGGAATCTAGAAAAGATCTTCTCTCCTCCCCTATAGTTCTGTTGAAAACGAAACCTCTTTTAGAACACTAAGCAGAAAAGACCAATTCAAGGTCAGGCTAAGAGCTTGTCGGTGTTCGGGCCACAGTGCTGAGTGGTAGTTTAGTCGTAGAGAAATTCACCTTTTGTTATTGCACCTCTCCTTGGAGATGGCTGACCACATCGATGGTTTCACTATTTTACTTTGTAATTACAGATTCCTCTCACCTCGTTTATTAAAATCACTATGTGTCCAAATAGGCCATCTTTTATGCAACATCATAACAAATAGATACAATTAATTATGAGCCTTTAAATATATGTATCTGAGTTGCAATGATTTTTGCATTGTGAAATTTCAACACTTTAAAATTATTTCGCTGAATGAGATGACTCATTATGCCTGGGAAAAAAGATCTTGTAATTTCATTGTATTTTCCTGTCATTAAAAAATATTATGCTTCAAGCAGATGAAGGACAGCAAAATTTGCAGCCCCGTTATTACTAGATAGTGGTAGCAAAGAGAAGTGCATTACATTTGCCTACAGATATGTAAGTGTGTTTTACCATCCACTTTTTGTTTCTTTAAAAAAAATAAATTATCAATTTAGAGGACAAAGTAGAGCTGTGGTTTGTAGACAACAAGCCTGGACACACCGGTGTCTTCAATCCACTGCTTCCATGTCTGTGTCCCCTGTTTGCTCTGCGGACTGACCCTGGACAGACTGTTCTGCTGGGTCTTCCACACGTTCTGCAGGTTTTGGTGGATTTTTCGTGGGTACTGGCATATTCCCAAGGGGAGTGGGCATGTTTTGTGTGGGTGTTGGCACGTTTTCAGTGGTTGCTGGTATGCTTTCGATGGGTTTTGGCATATTCCCAGTGGGTACTGGCACGCTCTCGGGAGGTATTGGCACCCTTTCTGGGACCACGGGCATGCTTATAGCGGGCTTTGGCACATTCTCAGTGGGCGTTGTCGTATTTTCAGTGGGTGCTGGCGTGCTCCCAGTGGGTGCTGGCATGTGTTCAGTGGGCGTTGGTGTGCTCGTGCTGGGCTGTTCACAGTGATTCCCGGTCTCTGACTGGGGGGTGAGTGGAGAGGTGAGCTCTGGCATCAGGATGGCATTACGTGTTTGAGCATCATGGGTGTCTGGATTGCTGCTGTTGCTTGGGAGGGACATCTCTGCCTTGTGGGACACCCGGAAAGCTTCAGCCAGCTCCTTCAGCATGTTCTCATCAGCAGTGCACAGCTCAATGCTCGCCTGCTCAGAGGAGGAAGGGTTCGTATCAGCGTCGTCGTCTTCTTCTGAGATGCCATTTCCATTCACCTCTTCAGGGAACTGTGCTTGCTTTATTTTTTTGTACAATTCATTCCTCTCTTCCTGCAGAGCCCGGCAAAGGTTCTCTAGCCTCTGGATTTTCAGCACGAAGCACTCATATTCCTTGGACCTCATGGTTTTCTGTGGTCAAAGACATCAGAGAAAGGTGCAGACTGAGTTTGGGTACATGCAGTTCCTTGGTGGAACTGGCAATTTGGAAACAATTTGAGATCTAGGCAGCCCTCACAGGACTCTGCCAGGTAGCTGGCTTTCATCGACTGCTCTGCAATAGCTATGGTCTTTTCATGGAATCATAGAATCATAGAATCATTATGGTTGGAAGAGACCTCAAAGATCATCAAGTCCAACCGTATAGCTGATGCCACCATGTCCGCTAAACCATGTCTTGAAGTACCACATCTAAACGTTTTTTGAACATCTCCAGGGACGATGACTCCACCACCTCCCTGCGGAGCCTGTTCCAATGCCTAACAACTCTAACAGTGAAGAAGTTCTTTCTAATGTCCAGCCTGAACCTCCCCTGGCGCAACTTGAGACCGTTTCCTCTCGTCCTTTCGCTAATTACCGGGGAGAAGAGCCCAATCCCCACCTCGCTACACCCTCCTTTCAGGAGGTTTTTGTACTTTTGTACTGAAGCTTCAAGGGGAAATTCACCCCTGTTACTGCAGTGTATTAGCATTCTCCATACAGATTCAGCTCAATTTCGCTCAAAAATATTTGCAGGAATACCTGTTGATGATCTGCAGAGATGGAAAAAACATAGTGGATGTCCCTACAGACAAGCATCTGAAAGCCTACCCGGACTTACGGTGGGTGTAAGTGTGGATTTGGGGGAAAACAAACTGGATTATAATTTTTGTTTATTTTGCTTCTAGGTACTGTGAGAGCAGCCTGAATCGGAACATTTTCTTGCTTCTACACCCAGTGAGGAAACAAGGGATACAGAAACCTGTAAAAATAGCAAAAACAGAGCTACAAAGCTAACCAGAAAGACCTGGTCCAAGTTCAGTGTAAGTTTGGGGTGAAACTTCAGGCAGCCTCTTATCTTAGTTGAAGGAGTTCCAACATGCTCATGAACTCCCTCTGCAACGCCCCTGCGACAGCACGTTTGAAACGACGGTGAGCCACAGTACTTGCTTTTGGCTCTTAGAGTTTGCCTGCACAGGAAGTTAACGAAAGGTGGGAATTTAAAGTTCATTAGCTAGAGCACGTTAATTCCCTGGGTGGATGCTCTTATGCAGAAAGAAAGTAGCGTGAAGTGAACTAATGCCAATTTGCTTCTATGTGAGAGCATTAACAATCACGCGTTTTTAGAGCACTTAAAATTCACAGTTACATAATTCAGTTTCTCGCGGATGTAATGAAATGGCTCTGCACAATCAAAAAGCCCCAGAAGTTGGGATTGTCTTTTTCTTTAAAGACATCTAATTATCAAGGTAGCTTGAAAAAAAACAACCCTTAGATTCAAGAACAAATTTTTCATTACTTCTGGCAGTTTCAACTCATCTCATCTCCTAGCTCAAGCTTTGTGTGAGGAAAGAGGTGCATCCTGAGAAGAAAAAGACTGCTCACCTCTTCAATCATGTCCAGTAACGCTCTGTTACAGTTCTCAAACCTGGATTTCCACGTAGCAGTATCCTTTTCCAGTTTCTTCATTTTCTTTGTCATCTGTAGAAGCAGGAGGAAAAGGTGAATCACAACAGGAATTCCATGCTGCAGATGAAATTAGGGCAGCCCTTTTATTCAGGTCTTTGGCTGTACTCATAACTCTGCTACCAGCACCTGTAGCGGCTGTGCTAAGTAATAATTTATGCTAAAAGGGATGGATTTTGTTTTAAGTAGCTGCCATATAACTTTCAGCCTCCAGTCTGTAGTCCAAAAGTAGGACCACTTGATTATGTGGTTAAAAGTATAGCCAACTCCCAGAGTACAAACTACCACAAAGACAAAAAAGGCAAAGAAAAGGTGGCATTATTCCGTTTGTCTCTTTACCAGACCACAGTGTTAGATTGCTGGGAAGCTAAAGAAGGGCTTGTATTTTCTGAGCCAGCACTGCCAAGGAAGTTCCCTGCGGATTAGTCACCTCTGTCTACCTCCAAAACACACCACTAGCTAAATAGCAGTTATGGTTTTCTCCAGACTGAACTCTCTGTGAAGATCATTAGAGGTTGCCTGCATCGGGGCACCAGGATTTTGGGGCCGGGTGGCAGAGCACAACTTTGTTTGTTATGAAAGTGGGTATAACATGGGGGGGTGTTTGGGTTTTGACTCCCATTCCTTACAGGAAATAAGTACACTGGATGCAAGGAAAGAGTCACTTGGGCTTAATGGTGGGAAGGTGTTGGTGGGCTTCAGCTCTGCCTGCACACTCCAGTGGGAAGATGTGTAGCCTGTGTCAACTTTTCTGTGCCAGTGTCAGTCACCCAGGAGGGTCCGGGCACTCCTGGGGACATGGGCTGGCAAATGCAGCTCCAGACTCCCCCTTTGATATCTCTGAGGGGTCTGTACCCAACACCACATTAGGTTTTGGGTAAAATGTTTATGCTTCCTGGCAATTTTGGTTTTAACTGAAAGGGAGAGTGAAACGTTCGGCTCGGGGTGTTGAAGTCTAAGCTGCTGTCAGTCATGGCTGAGCGTGACACAGATCTTATTTGGATGTTGATGAGATTGTTCTCCAAAACGTGCAGAAATGGTCCCATCCCAGATAAAATTATTGCAGTGAGAAATATCAAAATCTAAAAGGAAAGTCTCAAGCACAGAGTTCAGGTCTGAGCTGCTACTCACTTTCTCCATCTCCTGTTTGAACGTGGCAAACACTTCATTGCTTTTGGTCAATGTTTTCTGAAATTCTTCAAACCTTTCAGAGTAGAGAGTGATCTGCATTAACAGAGAAAAAAACCCCAACAGTAATTTCAGAGTCCCCAGGATGGTGATCTACTTTGGTAGAAGATAATAAAGTAAGTTTTGTGTTTGGACGTGGAAATTCTCTTTGGAGACCATGAAGCACAAACATCAAGGAACTGAAACTCTGCATCTTTTTAAGGTTGCAAACTATTATGATTCCTCTGTTGCAGAAAGGTAAACTGAGAAAGAATAGAAAGACCCACGCCAGTGATTTTAAAAAAGACCTGGGAATTATGGGTGCCTTATTCTCTGGAATGTTGCAGCTGTGGTGTCTCTACACAGGGTACCCAGAAACAAAAGAATTCTCTAGAAGTGGAGACTTCTGAAAACACTTCCCTTGGTAACTCTGTGGAGACTTCAAGAGGACAGCATTAAAGGCTGCAAAGATTTCCAGTCCCTGCCTTTCCTCACAAGCCCTCTATATGTCTTTTCTGTGTACAGTTGTGGCTAACATCTACAGGAAAGGACTCCTAGGATGACCTACAGAATGGAAAACGATAATGTGATCCCTGAGCCATCTCCATGGGCAGGGCCTAACCTGAGCTGGTCCCACCACTGATGCTGTGCAGGACCAGGCAGTGGGATTAACTCGAGGTGAGAGCCAGCATGGTCAGAGCTCTGCCTGAGCTCTAAGCCTTGCTTCACCGTGCAGACGTCGCCAAACTCCAACTGTATCCCGCGGGCATTCTGGCAGGCTTTGGCAGAGGAGCTCGGTGCAGCCTGACTGCCCAACTCTTTACCTGCCACCTTCATTACCCAACAAGCCAGGCTGGGAGCTGGGTGCTACCCTGGCTACGCTGCTTCTGATATCCGAGCGAGTTGGGGGAGTGGCATCCCCACATCACGCTGCAGCCACCGTTTCCCCTCTTCCATCGTTCCAGTCCCCACTGGGTGGCTCAGGCTGTGGCCAGGAGCTGTACCAGGCAGCACTTGATGTGCTTCACTGGACTCCACGGTGGAAGAGGAGCATCGCTGCTCCCTTCCTATGTTAGCTGGCACGCGGGGTAGCCTCACCACTGAGCAAAACCCACCCTTCGCTTCACACTGCCGTGATCCTGCACTGGGTTCCTTCACGCTGCATCCCGGCACCGTGGCTTGAGTGAGCTGAGAGGGCAGCTTTGTTTTGTAGCCTGCGTGTGGACTGCAGCTGCGGGCAAGGCCGGCAAAGGCAGAGAAAATAATCCCCTGCCAGCCTCTTCTGCCCGTTTCACTTCATGAAGCAGAGCAGAAGAAAGATCTGTTGGAATGTGCCAGCATTTAAGACTATTAGGGCTCCATATTTTGCTCTCAGCTTATACCTGGTAGCCATGTGAAAGTTCATCTGTGGCTGTATTTTGTCAGTAATCCATATTTTTATATCTAAAATCTGTGGATGTTTTTGGAAAAAATAAAAAGAAAAAGCTAGCCTCCAGCCAGATGCCTGAGTCCTGCAGGCTGCTCTTGAACCTCCCGTTGCTTTGTGCCCACCTCGCCTCAGCCACCGCGTGTTACACCAGTCATTCTTTTTCTAACGAGAGCTGTCAGGCTGGACAGATGAAATGTCTAATCACCTAGACCTAGTTTTTCTGTAAGATTTTCTTGTTTTCGCTTTTTTTTTCTGGCTGGGAAAAGTACTTTCAAAGCTCCAAAATCATGCAGGATGCTATACAAATAAATCACAGTTCTCTGCTCTTTGGAAAAGAAGACGAGCTCCAATTCATCCGCTTCCTTCTGGTACCAGCGCATCCCCAGCAATGTTTCGGTGATCAGACTCAGACATTTCATCTGTCGAACCTGACAGCTCTCATTAGTAGGAGAGCGACTGGTGTAACGGGCAGTGGCTGAGGCGAGGGGGGTGGGGGGCACCG